>NC_134411.1:45372115-45467115 GCF_038048845.1 Mixophyes fleayi | reverse complement strand
TTGATATTAGCAGGAGGAATATAGATTGCACTTTATTTTCCTTTGTTGTAGGCTATAGATGTGTACAAGTCTAGAAAGGAAAGCTAGGTCTGGAAGAACCAGACCCACGCCAATAGTAATGTAGAGATCATTATAAATAATGAGAAAAATTCTAATATGAAAACAAGGGCGCACCCGGGGGGGGGGGGGGGGGGTTCCTAGTCCCCAGAAACCCCTGTCCTACCTGGGGTGTTGTATGCTTACAGTGGATGGCCCCTCTCCCGGGACCAGCCACTACTGCTTGTAATCATCTCCCAGTCAGTCCCCTGCTGTGTGAGCACAGCTCTCTGCTGGCACCGTGGCCCCGCCCCTTCCTCCCACACAGCCAGCATGGGTGTTATGCAGGAGGCAGCAGCAGCAGCAGCAGAGGGAAGAATGTGTTTGAGTCTGTGTGTGTCAGTGTATGTGGCAGCTTACATATCTGTGTGTTTAATCCTGTGTGTTTATGTATGTATGTGTATGTGACAGCTTACATATCTGTGTGTTTATGTATCTGTGCATTTATGTATTTGTGTTTATGTATATGTGTGTTTATGTATGTGTGTGTATGTGACAGCTTACATGTTTGTGTGTTTGATCCTGTGTGTCTGTGCTTATCTGTGTATGGGACAGTTTACATATCTGTGTGTTTGACACGGTGTGTGTTTGTAGCCACGCCCCTACACATACTGGACACGCCCACTTGTATCGTGGCGTGGAAACCCCCCTCCTCGAATCCTGCGTTTGCCCCTGGAAAAGTTTAACCCAACCAAATAAAGAAAAGAGCAGCCTATGACTGTAGGGGTTTACACCCAATACAGAAATGTATTTGTGAGTATTGTGACCCAACACATTATTACATTTACACAAGACAGTAGGTTAATATGGACAACCAGACAGCTTAGTCTGGAGGGTACTGCCTGACCCTAAATATTCAAATTAAAGCCCAGAGTTGCACCTGTTTACTTAATGACACGGATAATCCAAAGAACATAATTGATGAATACTTATAAAAAAAAAAAGGCATGAAATATACATTTTTAAAGGAGCACACTGGAGATGCTTATCTAGAAGGATAGTTTTCGTGGCTGTACCTGGCCGATTGGTTCAAAAGTATAGAAGGATGGTTATCAGGTTTTATACATGTTGTACTTCAAGGACTGTTACTAATCCTTATTATTATTATATATATACTAATACAATTGATGATGTGGCTTATTAACAAGTGTATTAATACTAAGTGTTTCTCTTCCAGAAAAAGTTACCACACCTGTCTTAACCGCCGTATTGTACTACATCTAATGAGTGTGAACCTTGTGGAACTCTCAGTACTACTGGCAGTTGTGATCAGTGCAGAAACCAAGAACCTTTCCCTTGGAATCCACATGCTCGTTACTGAAGTTTATCCTTATGAAGATATACAGCACAATGGACAATCCCTTCTCTTGTGAAATATAACACTTGCCGAGCGCACTGTGTATTTTCTCCCTCCCTTTCCTTTTTTCCTTATCTATGAAATCCATAGTTAGAAGACAAAAAGGAAGCACAAGTGGCCCCAAAGCCTCTCATGTTCACTGATATATGTGAAGATCTGACATCAGGACATGCAGCGGGTGCAAGACGGTTGTCGACTCATTGACCATCTATTAATATAGCTAGAAGAGGGATTATGGACTTGTTATTGGTGGGGGATGAGTTGTTCTATGGATCCAGTTTTAGGCATCCCTATGCATATGTTCTTTTAGAAGGGTGTATGTGTATAAGTATCCATTAAAAGTAGGGATGTGCACCGGCCACTTTTGGTGTTTTGGGTTTTGGGTTCTGATTACCTTAAGGTTTTGGATTCTAATGGGTTTTGCCAAAACACCACCCTCAAGGTTTTGGGTTTTGGGTTCTGATTTTTTTTTAAAAAAGCATAAAAACTACTAAAATCCTGTTTTTTGGTTTGTTTTCACTCCTACGCTATTATTAACTTCATTAACATTCATTTTCACTCATTTCCAGTCTATTGTGAACACCTCACACCTCACAATATTGTTTTTAGGCCAAAAGGTTGCACCGAGGTAGCTGGATGACTAAGCTAAGCGGCACAAGTGGGCGGCACAAACACGTGGCCCATCTAGGAGTGGCACTGCAGTGGCAGACAGGATGGCAGTTTGAAAAACTAGGCCCCAAAGAGCACATAATGCCAAAAAAAGAGGTGCAAGATGGAATTGTCCTTGGAATATGTTGGTGAAATAGGACACGCGCACTTTAACAAACCAATCATTTCAGCGACAAGGCCTACAAAACTGTGGCTGAAATGATTGGTTCGTTAGGACCCCCACAAAACGAGCTGGCAAAGAAAAAAAAGAGGTGCAAGATGGAATTGTCTTTGGGCCCTCCCACCCACCCTTATGTTGCGAAAAAAGGACATGCACACTTTAACAAACCAATCATTTCAGCGACAGGGCCTACCAAACTACTGTGGCTGAAATGATTGGTTTGTTTGGGCCCCCACACAAAAAAAGCAATTCTTCTCTCCCTGTACAAAGTAAACTGGCTCTACTGAGGCAAGATGTCGTCCTCATGCTCATCCTCTGATTCCTCGCCCCCTTCAGTGTGTACTTCCTCGTCCTCACACATTATCAATTCGTCCCCGCTAGTTTCTTGAGGCCATTGCTGGTCTTGATTGAAGAATTGATAATTCATTTTTATGAACATCATCTTCTCAACATTTTGCGGAAGCAACCTCCTTCGCCGCTCACTGACCAGGTTCCCCACTGCACTAAAAACTCTTTCGGAGTACACACTGGAGGGGGGACAACTCAGGTAAAATAGAGCCAGTTTGTACAGGGGCTTCCAAACTGCCTTTTTTTCCTGCCAGTAAAAGTAAGGACTGTCTGACATGTCTACTTGGATGGTGTCAGCAAAGTAATCCTCCACCATTTTTTCAATGGTGGAGCGACAGTAGACATGTCTGCAATGGTTGGCAGGTCCTTCAGTCCGGACCAGATGTTCTCTGCATCTTCGCCTGCGGGTCGTTTATGAAATCTCAGCTGTTTCCTCGCAGCCACAGGTGTGGAAGAAAATGAAGGAGGAGCTGTTGCCATGTCACGGTCCTCTTCAGAGGACAATCTCCTGACCAGCAGGTCTTTGCACTGCTGTAGACTTGTGTCCGCCGGAAACAGAGACACAACATACGCTTTAAACCGAGGATCCAGCACGGTGGCCAGAATGTATTCCTCTGACTTTAAAAGAGTGACCACCCTCGGATCCTGGCAAAGCGTACGAAGGGCTTCATCCACAAGAGCTACATGCTTTGTGGAATCGCAATGGTTTACCAGCTCCTCCCTCACTTTCTCCAGCTGCTTCTGCAACAGCCTGATCAGGGGAATGACCTGACTCAAGCTAGCAGTGTCGGAACTGACTTCTCGTGTGGCAAGTTCAAACGGCTGGAGAACCTTGCACAACACGGAAATCAGTCTCCACTGCGCTTGACTCGGGCGCATCCCCACTCCTTTGCCTATGTCGTAGGTGGCTGTGTAGGCTTGAATGGCCTTTTGCTGCTCCTCCATCCTCTGCAGCAAATAGAGGGTGGAGTTCCAGCTCGTCACAACCTCTTGTTTGAGGTGATGGCAAGGCAGGTTCAGGCGTTTTTGATGCTGCTCCAGTCTTCGGTAGGCAGTGGCAGAATGGCGAAAGTGTCCCGCAATTTTGCGGGCCACCGCATGCATATCCTGCACACCCCTGTCACTTTTCAGATAATGCTGCACCACCAAATTTATTGTGGGCAAAACATGGCACGTGTTGGAAATTGCCCATATGTAATGCCCGCACAATGTTACTGGCGTTGTCCGACACCACAAATCCCCAGAAGAGTGTAAGTGGTGTAAGCCACTGCGAGATTATTTCCCTCAGTTTCTCTAAGACTCTAAGAGGCTGTCAGCATTGTGCCTCTTACTGACACCGATGATACACAACGTTGCCTGCCTTGGAACGAGCAGGCGTTTCGGAGATGCTGCTACTGATGCTGCTGCTGCTGTTGCTGCGGAAGGCGATGCATCTACCCAGTGGGCTGTCACAGTCATATAGTCCTTAGTTTGCCCTGAACCACTTGTCCACATGTCCGTGGTTAAGTGGACAGTGGGTACAACCGCATTTTTCAGAGCACTGAGGACACTTTTTCGTACTTCTCTCTACATCCCGGGTATCGCCTGCCTAGTGAAGTGGAATCTAGACGGGATTTGGTACCGGGGACACAATACCTCCATCAACCGTATGAATCCCACTCCACTGATGGCAGACACCGGACGCACGTCTAACACCAACATAGCTGTCAAGGCCGCAGTTATCCGCTTTGCCATAGGATGACTGCTGTCGTACTTCGTGGTCATGGCAAACGACTGTTGTACAGTAAATTGCTTTGTGAAAGACGTAGCGGTCTTACGACTTCCCCTCTGGGAAGATGACCGACTCCGAGCACCAACAGCAGCAGCGACAGTAGTAGGCGTGGCACTACAGGATCCTCCGGAAGAATCCCGTATTGAAGAGAACTCAGTCATGCCGGTGATATGGCCTGCAGGACTATCTCCGATCCAGATTGAAGAGGAAATTGACAAGTAGGGTGTTGCTGGTGTGGATACAACGGGACCAAGGGATTTAGGTGTCCCTGGACTGCTGACGGTCCTAGCCACAGTTCCTGAACTAAACACTGAATTGTGAAGGGTCTTCAGGTGACGTAGAAGGGAGGATGTCCCTAGTTGGCCAAGATCCTTACCCCTGCTTATTGCAGCTTTACATAAGCTACATATGGCAATACATTTGTTGTCCGGATTGGGATAGAAATAATTCCAGACCGAAGAGGTGGATTTTTTGGTCTTCTGCCCAGGCATGACGATAGGCTTTTTCGTCCGATGGACAACAACTGTTTCCCCCCCTGGTGCCTCATTTAAGATAACCACATCAACATCCTCCTCGTCAAGTTCCTCCTCAGCGCCAGCTACATCAATATCCTCCTCCCGGTGTACAACATTGACACCTTCATTATCCAAATCTGTAACTGCATTGTGGGTGATCCTTCCAGCATATGCAGAGGGCGTGCTGCAAATGGTGGAAGGAGCCACCTCTTCCCGTACAGTGATGGGAAGGTCAGGCTTCGCCACCACCAACACCCTTGGACTCACCTTGGGGATTTGTGATGCCGTCTCTTTAGAAGGCAGAGTTGTTTGCTGTGTTGTTGATGACAGCTTAACTCTCTTAAATTTTTTAGAGGGGGGGGAGGAGGAGGGCTTAGATCCTTGGGTGAAGCTGAACCACTAGTCATGTCTATGTCATGACTAGTGGCAGCAGCTTCAGCATTAGGAGGAAGTGGTTCTTGATCTTTCCCTACTTTATCCTCCAAATTTTTGTTCTCCATTATATGTAGCACAAGAGAGCGTACCCCTAAACCACACACACTCGGCAAAGCCTTTAAAAATTATATGCAGCACAGGAGAGTACCACTGGACTGGAGTTATTTTGCAGTACCAATGGACTTATACTGCATGATCAGTGAACGTAGTTATTATATAGGGATGTGCACCGGTGACTTTTGGTGTCTCATGTTTTGTGTTTTGGATTCGGATTTTCGCGATGTTTTGGGTTCGGATTTGTTTCGCAAAACACCTGCCGAAAGGTTTTGGTTCGGATTTAAGGTTTTGGATTCGGATTTTTTTTGAAAAAAGCATAAAAAGTTCAAAAATCAAGTTTTTGGGCTTATAACAAGCATTTCCACTAAATTACAGTGTATTCTGAACACCTCACAATATAGTTATTAGTCCAAAACGTTGCAACGAGGTATCTTTCTGGACTGCATAGTGGAGTGGTCCCCACAATATAATAAGAAAACCATCAACTGGTCTTAATCGCACCAAAAAATGTACCTGGACTGCGTAGAGGAGTGGGTCACCACAATATAATTTAAAAACCCTGAACTTGTATGATTCGCACCAATAAATGTATCTGGACTGCGTAGAGGAGTGGGTCACCACAACATAATTTAAAATCCCTGAACTTGTATGATTCGCACCAATAAATGTATCTGGACTGCGTAGAGGAGTGGGTCACCACAATATAATTTAAAAACCCTGAACTTGTATGATTGGCACCAATAAATGTAACTGGACTGCGTAGAGGAGTGGATCACCACAATATAATTTAAAAACCCTGAACTTGTATGATTCGCACCAATAAATGTATCTGGACTGCGTAGAGGAGTGGGTCACCACAATATAATAAGAAAACCATCAACTGGTCTTATCGCACCAAAAAATGTACCTGGACTGCGTAGAGGAGTGGGTCACCACAATATAATTTAAAAACCCTGAACTTGTATGATTCGCACCAATAAATGTATCTGGACTGCGTAGAGGAGTGGGTCACTACAATATAATTTAAAAACCCTGAACTTGTATGATTCGCACCAATAAATGTATCTGGACTGCGTAGAGGAGTGGGTCACCACAATATAATAAGAAAGCCATCAACTGGTCTTAATCGCACCAATAAATGTATCTGGACTGCGTAGAGGAGTGGGTCACCACAATATAATTTAAAAACCCTGAACTTGTATGATTCGCACCAATAAATGTATCTGGACTGCGTAGAGGAGTGGTCACCACAATATAATTAATAAAAAACCCTCCACGGCTCTGAATTTCCCCAAAAAAAATTCTGGACTGTGTAGTGGGGTGGCCCCGGTACTAAATTTGATACCTGGGCCACAATACCTCCTCCAAGTTCCAAGTGTAGTGTTTATAACATATTAACACTACACTAATTCTAGCATGTCAAACCCTCTTGTTTTAAATAATGACAGGGCATTTAACTTTTGATTACATTTTTTGAATTTGTTGACATTTTCTTTTACTTTTTGAACATGGCAAACGACTGTTGAATGGTCACATAATGCCAAAAAAATAGTTGCAAGATGGAATTGTCCTTGGGCCCTCCCACCCACCCTTATGTTGTTGAAATAGGACATGCACACTTTAACAAACCAATCATTTCAGCGACAGGGCCTACCAAAGAACTGTGGCTGAAAGGATTGGTTTGTTTGGGCCCCCACACCAAAATAACAATTCATCTCTCCCTGTACAAACTAAACAGGCTCTACTGAGGAAAGATGTCGTCCTCATCCTCAACCTCTGATTTCTCTCCCCCTACAGTGTGTGTACTTCCTCCTCCTCACACATTATCAACTCGTCCCCGCTGGACTCCACAACCACAGGTCCCTCTGTACTATCTGGAGGGCAGTGCTGTACTTCATTGAGGAATTGATTATTCATTTTTATAAACATCATTTTTTTCATTGTTGTGAGGAAGCAACCTCCTTCGCCGCTCACTGACCAGGATCCCCGCTGCACTAAAAACTCTTTCCGAGTACACACTGGAGGGGGGACAACTCAGGTAAAATAGAGCCAGTTTGTACAGGGGCTTCCAAACTGCCTTTTTTTTCCTGCCAGTAACAATATGGACTGTCTGACATGTCTATTTGGATGGTGTCAGCAAAATAATCCTCCACCATTTTTTCAATTGTGACAGCATCCAATGCAGCGACAGTAGACATGTCTGCAATGGTTGGCAGGTCCTTCAGTCCGGACCAGATGTTATCGGCATCCCCGCCAGCGGCTCTTTTAGGAAAACTGAGCTTTTTCCTCGCAGCCATAGATGTGGAAGAAAATGAGGGTGGAGCTGTTGGCATGTCACGGTCCTCTTCAGAGGACAATCTCCTGACCAGAAGTTCTTTGCACCGCTGTAGACTTGTGTCCGCCGGAAACAGAGACACAACATACGCTTTAAACCGAGGATCGAGCACGGTGGCCAGAATGTATTCCTCTGACTTTAAAAGAGTGACCACCCTCGGATCCTGGCAAAGCGTACGAAGGGCTACATCCACAAGAGCTACATGCTTGGTGTAATCGCAATGGCTTACCAGCTCCTCCCTCACTTTCTCCAGCTGCTTCTGCAACAGCCTGATCAGGGGAATGACCTGACTCAAGCTGGCAGTGTCGGAACTGACTTCTCGTGTGGCAAGTTCAAACGGCTGGAGAACCTTGCACAACACGGAAATCAGTCTCCACTGCGCTTGACTGAGGCGCATCCCCACTCCTTTGCCTATGTCGTAGGTGGCTGTGTAGGCCTGAATGGCCTTTTGCTGCTCCTCCATCCTCTGCAGCATATAGAGGGTGGAGTTCCAGCGCGCCACAACCTTTTGTTTGAGGTGATGGCAGGGCAGGTTCATGCTTTTTTGATGTGCCTCTAGTCTGCGGTAGGCACTGGCTGAATGCCGAAAGTGTCCAGCAATTTTGCGCACCACCGCAAGCATCTCCTGCACACCCCTGTCACTCTTGAGGTAATGCTGCACCACCAAATTAATGGTGTGTGCAAAACATGGGACGTGCTGGAAATTGCCCATATTTAATGCCCGCACAATGTTACTGGCATTGTCTGACACCACAAATCCCCATGAGAGTCTAAGTGGGGTAAGCCACTGGGAGATAATTTCCCTCAGTTTCTCTAATATGTTGTCAGCGTTGTGTCTCTTATTAAAGCCTGTAATACACAATGTTGCCTGCCTTTGCACGAGCAGCCATTTTGTAGATGCTGCTACTGATGCAGCTGTTGCTGTTGCTGCGGAAGGCCCACTGGGTAGATGCATCTACCCAGTGGGCTGTCACAGTCATATAGTCCTTCGTTTGCCCAGAACCACTTGTCCACATGTCCGTGGTTAAGTGGACAGTGGGTACAACCGCATTTTTCAGAGCACTGAGGACACTTGATCGTACTTCTCTGTACATTTTTGGTATCGCCTGCCTAGTGAAGTGGAATCTCGACGGGATTTGGTACCGGGGACACAATACCTCCATCAACCCTCTAAATCCCACTCCACTGATGGCGGACACCGGGCGCACGTCTAACACCAACATTGCAGTTACAGCCGCAGTTATACGCTTTGCAATAGGGTGACTACTATCGTATTTTGTGGTCATGGCAAACGACTGTTGGACGGTCAATTGTTTTGTGAAAGACTTAGCGGTCTTGCGACTTTCCCTCTGGGAAGATGACCGACTAACAGCAGCAACAGCAGCAGTGGCAGTAGTAGGCGTACCGCTGCAGGATTCCTCGGATGAATCCCTTATTGAGGAGGACTCAGTCTGGCTGCTGAATTGGGCTGCAGGACTCAATCTGATGGAGATCATGGAGGAAGTTGACGAGGAGGGTGTTGCTGGTGTGTATCCAACTGGACCACGGGATTTAGGTGTACCTGTACCGATGACGGTCCTAGCCCCAGTTCCTGAACTAACCACTGAACTATGAAGGTTATTCAGGTGACGTATAAGGGAGGATGTTCCTAGGAGGGCAAGATCCTTACCCCTGCTTATTTGAGCTTTACATAAGCTACATATGGCCATACATTGGTTGTCCGGATTTGGATAAAAATAACTCCAGACCGAAGAGGTGCATTTTTTGGTCTTCTGACCAGGCATGACGATGGGCTTTTTCATCCCATGGACATCAGCTGTTGTCCCCCCTGGTGCCTCATTTACAATAACCACATCACCATCCTCATCATCAAGTTCTTCCACAGCGCCAGCTACATCATTAATAGCCTCCTCCCGAGCCACCTCTTCCCGTACAGTGATGGGAAGGTCAGGCTTGACAACCACCAACACCCTTGGACTCGCCTTGGGGATTTGTGATAATTTCTCTTTAGAAGGCAGAGTTGTTTGCTGTTTTGTTGCTGACAGCATAACTCTCTTCAATTTTTTGTAGGGGGGGGGGAGGAGGAGGAGGGCTAAGATCCTTGGGTGAAGGTGGACCACTAGTCATGAACACGGGCCAGGGCCTAAGCCGTTCCTTGCCACTACGTGTCGTAAATGGCATATTGCCAACTTTACGTTTCTCCTCAGATGATTTTAAGTTTCTCTTTTTGCTTTTTTTTGAGAACTTGGGCTTTTTGGATTTTACATGCCCTGTACTAGGAGATTGGGCATCGGGCTTGGAAGACGACGTTTATGGCATTTCATCGTCTATGTCATGACTAGTGGCAGCAGCTTCAGCATTAGGAGGAAGTGGGTCTTGATCTTTCCCTACTTTATCCTCCAAATTTTTGGTCTCCATTATATGTAGCACAAGATACTGCAGAATGTGTGAACTTGGTAATATTGCAGTACCAATGGGCTTATACTGCAGGATTGGTTTTGCAAATTTTGTTGTAATTAAGAAAAAATTATTTTTTTGTATTTTTTTTTATTAACTTTTTTTTTAAACACTTGGGAATATTGGGGAAATAACTATGCCTTTGAAGCACAGAGCACAGGACACAGGACCACTGGACTGAACAGGACACAGCACACAGGACCCAGCAGCACCACTGAACTCAAAATTGACAGAGCACAGCACACAGCACCACTCGACTGATACTGCAGAACACAGCACAGCACAGCACAGAACTAAACAGCACAGCACGAGATCTACCAGAACAGAGGACCACCTAACACACCCTCCCTCTACCCTGATCAATGCCCGAGTGAAGATGGCGGCGACTAGCGGGAAATTTATAGGATCCGAGTATCGCGAGATCCGACAGCGGGATTATGACTCAGAGCCTCGGTTTCAAGTTTTCATTTGGCGCCAATACCCGGATCTGTCTCGGATCCGACTCGGATCGGAAAGGTTCGGGTGGGCTCGGATTCACAAAATCCGAGTGCGCTCATCTCTATTATTATATTACAGTACCAATGGACTTATACTGCAGAATCAGTGAACGTAGTTATTATATTGCAGTACCAATGGACTTACACTGCAGAATCAGTGAACGTAGTTATTATATTGCAGTACCAATGGACTTACACTGCAGGATCAGTGAACGTAGTTATTATATTGCAGTACCAATGGACTTATACTGCAGGATCAGTGAACATAGTTATTATATTGCAGTACCAATGGACTTAAACTGCATGATCAGTGAACGTAGTTATTATATTGCAGTACCAATGGACTTACACTGCAGGATCAGTGAATGTAATTATTATATTGCAGTACCAATGGTTTTTATACTGGAGGATCAGTGAACGTAGTTATTATATTGCAGTACTATTGGACTTATACTGCAGGATCAGTGAACGTAGTTATTATTAGAGATGGTCACTGACCCCCGTGTTTTGGTTTTGGATTCGGTTTTGGTTCTGGATTACCGTCGTGTTTTGGTTTTGGTTTTGGTTTTGCAAAACCGCCATTGCGTGTTTTGGTTTTGGTTTTGGTTTTGTTTGGTTTTGTTTTGCTATTTTTTGGGAAAATCCATGTTTTTGGGCCTAAATTAACCCAATTTAGTGCTCCAACTGTTTTAGAGACAAGTAATCTAATTGTTGAGGTAATAAATCATCCAAAAAAACAGTTTAATTCTTCGTTGGTAGGCCTATTCTACACACAAAACAGATTGTCTTCCTCTCCATCTATGCATATTGGCAATGCAGCCATCGTCTTTGAATGTATATTACACCCTACACTTATAGTTAAATATGTAAAGAAATGGAAAAAGCCAGTTTGGTTTCTGTCTCTCAAGGCCCCCCTCCACTTGTATAAAATACCAAAAAATTCAGCCATTATAGACTGTACAATATTAATTGACATGGAGAAAGCCAGTTTGGTTTCTGTCTCTCTAGGCCCCCCTCCACTTGTATAAAATACTAAAAAATTCAGCCATTATAGACTGTACAATATTAATTGACATGGAGAAAGACAGTTTGGGGTCACTCTGTCTCTCTAGGCCCCCCTCCACTTGTATAAAATACCAAAAAATTCAGCCATTATAGACTGTACAATATTAATTGACATGGAAAAAGCCAGTTTGGTTTCTGTCTCTCTAGGCCCCCCTCCACTTGTATAAAATACCCAAAAATTCAGCCATTATAGACTGTACAATATTATGAAAAATGGACAAAGCCAGTTTAGGGTCACTCTGTCTATGACACCCTACCCTTAAGGATAAATTGCCCTAACAGCAGCCTTTCAAGATGGTATGTGATATGGAAATGCCACAAGTCCCTTTCCTCTTTGGGGGTAGATTGCACCCTACACTTACATAGAAAGTTTTAAAAAGATGTTATCGGCATCATCTTCAGCTTAATCCTCACCCTCATCAGTGTGTACGTCATCATCACAGACTATCAATTCATCGCCGCTTGAATCCGCCATTAGAGAACAGTCAGTGCTTGGATGTCTTGGATGGTGAAGGCCTTCCTCGTGGAAGATGTAGTTCATTTTTATAAACATCATTTTCTCCACATTTTTGGGAAGTAACCTTCTACGGCGATCACTGACTAAGTTCCCTGCTGTGCTGAACACTCGTTCAGAGTACACACTGGAGGGTGGGCAGCTTAGGTATTGCAAAGCAAGTTTGTACATGGGTTTCCAAATGGCCTGCTTTTCTTCCCAGTAAGGAAAGGGACTGTCTGACATTTCCATATCAACTACCTCTTGAAAGTAATCCTCCACCATCCTTTGCATGTTTATACTCATATTGGATGGAGTTATGGGCAAAGTGACACATTTTTTTGAAAAATCCTTCAAACCAGCCCAGATGTTAAATTGTTCTGGTCTGCCCCCTGTGTCTTCCCTGCTTCTTTTTTGGAAATTTAATTTTTTACGAGCAACAGCTTGAGAAAGTGAAGGAGGACACGTCGTCAAGCCGAGGCCCAGTTCAGCAGCCAACTTGCTGAGCAATAGCTCCTTGCAAAAGTTCACATCTCGCTCATTTACAAGTAAAGACTCAATGTAGGTTTTAAACCTTGGATCAAGCACAGTGGCCAAAACGTACTGATCCGAGTTCAAGATCTTAATAACTCGAGGATCATTGTGAAGCGAATTAAGTACTTGATCGACAAGGCCAACATACTTTGCTGAATTGCTTGCTTTCAGCTCCTCCTTCATTTTCTCAAGCTGCTTTTCCAATAGTCTAATTAAAGGAATGACTTGGCTCAAACTAGCAGAGTCAGCACTGACCTCACATGTCACAACTTCAAATGGTTTCAGCACCTTGCACAGCACTGAAAGGATTCCCCACTGTGCAAGAGTGAAATACATCCCCCCTCCTTTCCCAATGTCATGACTTGTGCAATATGCATGGATGGCTTTGCGCTGTTCCTCCATCCTCTGAAGCATGTACAGGGTGGAATTCCACCGAGTTACCACCTCTTGCTTAAGTTGGTGGCAGGGCAAGTTAAACTGCTCTTGGAGCTGCTGTAATCTCCTACATGCTGTGGCTGAATGCCTGAAATGGCCTGAAATTTTACGGGCCACCGAAAGCATCTCCTGCACCTCACGGTTATTTCGTAGGAAGCTCTGCACCACCAAGTTGATGGTGTGAGCAAAACAGGGAATATGTTGGAAATCACCCAGCTGTAATGCTCGCACTATATTGTTGGCGTTATCTGAAATGACATACCCTGGGGAGAGTCCGAGTGGTATAAGCCATGCATCAATCACATCTCTCAGTTTGCGTAACAAATTGTCAGCCGTATGCCTGTTAGTGAAGCCGGTGATACAAAGAGTGGCCTGCCTGTGACAAATGTTACGTAGTGGTGTACATGCTGCTGCTGTTCCTGCTGGTGAAGGTGAATGACCAACCCAGTGGGCTGTCACAGTCATATAGTCTTTGGTTTGGCCACTTCCACTTGTCCACATATCTGTGGTTAAGTGAACAGTGGGCAGAATGGCATTTTTCAGCGCAATCTCTACATTTTTACACACTTTTTGGTATAGTTGTGGAATAGCTTTACGGGAGAAATGGTGTCGCGATGGAATTCTGTAACGCGGACACAAAACCTCAATTAACTGTGAAAAACCAGCTGCGTTTATTGTGGAGATTGGACGCAGATCTAACACTAACATTGCAGCCATGGCGTCTGTGATTCGCTTGGCGACTGGGTGACTGCTGTCATATTTGCTTCCCCTCGCAAATGATTGTTTCACAGTTAATTGCTGAAATGTAGGACTGCTCATTTTATTCACCTGCCTCTGGGATGACGATTCACCCCCAGCAGCAGCAACAGCAGCAGCAGGACTAACGCTTTCTTCAGAGGAATCAATAATAGTGCCGGAGTCATCCAGCCTTAAGTGGGATGCCGGGCTAACTCCGAGCGCTACTGAGGATATTGATGAGGATGGTGTGGTGGGTGTATTTTGTAGCCGTCGGTATGTCGGTGAGCGGAGGGTCTTAGCTGATGAGGGAGTGCTTGTATTCTTTTGGGAAGAACTTTCAGCTTTTCCCAACACTTTGCCATGAACTCTCGTTAAATGGCGTAACATAGACGAGGTTCCAAGATGGTTAAGGTCCCTACCTCGACTGACTGTGGCTTGACATACACTACAAATGGCTATACAATTGTTGTCTGGATTTGGGTAGAAATAATTCCACACATAAGAAGTGGATTTTTTTGTTTTATGCCCAGGCATGACAATGGCCTTTTTCTTGTCACGTGCCAGAACTGCTGCCACTGGTGCAGGACTTACACAAACAACCTCATCCTCATCAACATCCTCATTAGCGCCCTCGTCGCCTACACAAATCTCCCCCTCATCCTCTTCTAATTCCAAAGTGGCATCCTCAATTTGGGTATCACCGGCTACACTCGGGCTATTAAGGCACACATCAGCAGAATGCTCACGATTAGACATCCCACTGTTGGATGGACTCTCCACAGGGATTGTTGTCATTTGTGAATCAGAGCAAATATTCTCCTGTAATGCCTCACTGTTATCTTGCAGCTCGGCTTTGACGCGTAACAGTAGTTGTGCACCAATTGTAGGCTGGGTAACTTTTTGGGATCTGCCACTAATAGCCAAAGGTGAAGGCCTCATTCTCTCTTTGCCACTGCGTGTGTAGAATGGCATGCTTGCAATTTTTTTTTTATCGTCACTTAACTTTTGCTCAGTTACACTTCTTTTTCGCTTCAATACAGTAAATTTTTTTTTGGTTTTTGTTTTTTGCACTAATTTGAAAACACTCTGTTGTTTGACATCGCCTTGGCCAGATGACGTACTGGGAACACTAACATCAGGACTGGTGACAGAACCTGGTTGCTCATTTAGATCATATGTGGACTGCTTTGAATCCATTCTGAGCGCAAACCACTGGGGAGTGCTAAAAATTATTTAGTAGATTCTGCTGACAGTTATAACTTTTGACAGCCAGAAATATTAATGCACAATTAGGGAGGACACCCCAAAAGCACTGAGGAGTGCTAAAAATTATTTAGTAGATTCTGCTGACAGTTATGACTTTTGACAGCCAGAAATATTAATGCACAATTAGGGAGGACACCCCAAAAGCACTGAGGAGTGCTAAAAATTATTTAGTAGATTCTGCTGACAGTTATGACTTTTGACAGCCAGAAATATTAATGCACAATTAGGGAGGACGCCCCAAAAGCACTGAGGAGTGCTAAAAATTATTTAGTAGATTCTGCTGACAGTTATGACTTTTGACAGCCAGAAATATTAATGCACAATTAGGGAGGACACCCCAAAAGCACTGAGGAGTGCTAAAAATTATTTAGTAGATTCTGCTGACAGTTATGACTTTTGACAGCCAGAAATATTAATGCACAATTAGGGAGGACACCCCAAAAACACTGAGGAGTGCTAAAAATTATTTAGTAGATACTGCTGACAGATATGACTTTTGACAGCCAGAAATATTAATGCACAATTAGGGAGGACACCCCAAAAACACTGAGGAGTGCTAAAAATTATTTAGTAGATACTGCTGACAGATATGACTTTTGACAGCCAGAAATATTAATGCACAATTAGGGAGGACACCCCAAAAACACTGAGGAGTGCTAAAAATTATTTAGTAGATACTGCTGACAGATATGACTTTTGACAGCCAGAAATATTAATGCACAATTAGGGAGGACACCCCAAAAACACTGAGTGCTAAAAATTATTTAGTAGATACTGCTGACAGATATGACTTTTGACAGCCAGAAATATTAATGCACAATTAGGGAGGACACCCCAAAAACACTGAGGAGTGCTAAAAATTATTTAGTAGATACTGCTGACAGATATGACTTTTGACAGCCAGAAATATTAATGCACAATTAGGGAGGACACCCCAAAAACACTGAGGAGTGCTAAAAATTATTTAGTAGATACTGCTGACAGATATGACTTTTGACAGCCAGAAATATTAATGCACAATTAGGGAGGACACCCCAAAAACACTGAGGAGTGCTAAAAATTATTTAGTAGATACTGCTGACAGATATGACTTTTGACAGCCAGAAATATTAATGCACAATTAGGGAGGACACCCCAAAAACACTGAGGAGTGCTAAAAATTATTTAGTAGATACTGCTGACAGATATGACTTTTGACAGCCAGAAATATTAATGCACAATTAGGGAGGACACCCCAAAAACACTGAGGAGTGCTAAAAATTATTTAGTAGATACTGCTGACAGATATGACTTTTGACAGCCAGAAATATTAATGCACAATTAGGGAGGACACCCCAAAAACACTGAGGAGTGCTAAAAATTATTTAGTAGATACTGCTGACAGATATGACTTTTGACAGCCAGAAATATTAATGCACAATTAGGGAGGACACCCCAAAAACACTGAGGAGTGCTAAAAATTATTTAGTAGATACTGCTGACAGATATGACTTTTGACAGCCAGAAATATTAATGCACAATTAGGGAGGACACCCCAAAAACACTGAGGAGTGCTAAAAATTATTTAGTAGATACTGCTGACAGATATGACTTTTGACAGCCAGAAATATTAATGCACAATTAGGGAGGACACCCCAAAAACACTGAGGAGTGCTAAAAATTATTTAGTAGATACTGCTGACAGATATGACTTTTGACAGCCAGAAATATTAATGCACAATTAGGGAGGACACCCCAAAAACACTGAGGAGTGCTAAAAATTATTTAGTAGATACTGCTGAAAGATATGACTTTTGACAGCCAGAAATATTAATGCACAATTAGGGAGGACACCCCAAAAACACTGAGGAGTGCTAAAAATTATTTAGTAGATACTGCTGACAGATATGACTTTTGACAGCCAGAAATATTAATGCACAATTAGGGAGGACACCCCAAAAACACTGAGGAGTGCTAAAAATTATTTAGTAGATACTGCTGACAGATATGACTTTTGACAGCCAGAAATATTAATGCACAATTAGGGAGGACACCCCAAAAACACTGAGGAGTGCTAAAAATTATTTAGTAGATACTGCTGACAGATATGACTTTTGACAGCCAGAAATATTAATGCACAATTAGGGAGGACACCCCAAAAGCACTGAGGAGTGCTACAAATTATTTAGTAGATACTGCTGACAGATATGACTTTTGACAGCCAGAAATATTAATGCACAATTAGGGAGGACACCCCAAAAGCACTGAGGTGTGCTACAAATTATTTAGTAGATACTGCTGACAGATATGACTTTTGACAGCCAGAAATATTAATGCACAATTATGGGGGACACCCCAAAAGCGCTGGGGAGTGCCAAATATGAAGAAAAAATAATAAACCTCTATCCTCCTCTCTGCACTAGCGATTTTGGTTAGAGCAATTGCAAGAACAATATTGTATTCTCTGTCCCTGCTCTAATTAGCCTATGACTACACCCTGCTCTCTCCCTCTGTCAAATGGCGATGGATTGCTGTGGAGGCGTGTATTTATAAAGTTGAAGTATCGCGAGAACCGAGTCCCGAGATCCGACAACGTCACAATGACGTTCGGCCTCGATTTGGATTCGGAATGGGCGGGAGAGTACCGAGCTGCTCAGCTCGGTACTCGGATACCCAAAGTTCGGGTGGGTTCGGTTCTCGGAGAACCGGACCCGCCCATCTCTAGTTATTATATTGCAGTACCAATGGACTTATACTGCAGGATCAGTGAACGTAGTTATTATATTGCAGTACCAATGGATTTATACTGCAGGATCAGTGAACTTCTATAGCAGTACCACTGTACTGGACACAGGACAGCACCACTGGAATAATGGCAGCACCACCACTGGACTGAGCAGGACAGAGCACATCACAGCACCACTGGACTGAGCAGGACAAAGCACAGGACACCACCACTGGACTGAGCAGGACAGAGTTCAGGACAGCACCACTGGACTCAGCAGGACAGAGCACAGGACACCACCACTGGACTGACCAGGACAGAACCACAGGAATGACCAGGACAGAGGACACCACTAAACACCCTCCCTCTTCCCTGATCAATGCCCGAGTGAAGATGGCGGCGGCAAGCGGGGAATATAAAGAATCCGAGTCTCGCGAGATCCGACGGCGGGATTATGACGAAACGCCTCGTTTTGAGTTTTGGCATCGGTGGGAATACCCGAACAGTGCTCGGATCGGGCTCGGATCCGCACTGTTCGGGGCTGTTCGGATTTAGAAAATCCAAGCCCGCTCATCCTTAATTAAAAGCGACAGCAAGAATGTTAAAGCAGTGTTAAAGCAAATAATGAATAAAAAGATGGGAGATGAGAAATGTGATTTTGCTAAGCTGACGCCATCTTGTTGCCTTATAGCCATTTTGTTCTCTGATAGCTTAAAGACAGATTAGATATAGCTAGTTTGTAGGAGTTTGAAAGAAACTATGCCCATGACCTTGGATATAGTAGACAGTAGATAAGGTAACTCCCCTTGGGGAGAATTCCCATGTGAGAATGTAGCAAGATCTGTGTAAAAGAAGCATGAGTGGTTAAAACCTTTTGGGGCGTAGTTTTCTATAATACGTGATTTTGTACTATATAGCTATGGACTTGTAACTAATAAATCAGAGCTAATTGTACACGCAGAACTTGTAGTGTACTTTATTCTCTCCGGCTGATGAGCTCATAAACTGATAAACTGACACTTACAGGTGAACAATCTGATATAGATTCGACAACATCAGTGAAATTTTGTTAATGACCTTGTATGTTAGTAGAAGAATTTTATATTGGATTATTTCTCAGGTTGCATTTACATTCCTATTATAGGAGTGATTATATCCAGGCAGTAGTTATCTGATTGCTAATGGTTCTGCCTTATAATGACACAATTGCGTGAACTGATAAACGTTATCCAAATAGTAGCTAACAGTATCTTTATATGCATGACATTAATACGTAGACAGCTAAATATTCTAAATCATGCAACGTCGTAATATCAATGCAGACAATCTGTGTTAGTAAATAAAGTACAGGCACAGAGCAACTGTCAGGATGGCCGAGCGGTCTAAGGCGCTGCGTTCAGGTCGCAGTCTCCTCTGGAGGCGTGGGTTCGAATCCCACTTCTGACAAACCTTTTGTATTTAAATTCGAAACAAATGTTTTCATATTATTTCTACATTGCTGTGAAAAAATCCCGTTGTTTTACCATTTTAAACTAGTATTTCACTGTGCCTGCAAAAAAGCAGTTGTTTGCATGTAAATACTACAATTCCCAGCTTGGGTAGCGCGTTTCATGACGTAATTTCCGGTTACATTTCGCCCGGGCGGGAGATTGTGCTGCAGGAAAGGGAAGCGATGATGGAGACAGTGGAGCGCACATGGTAAGATGCTGTATAGTGACCTGTCTCCCGCAGACATGGCAGAGAGCCGCACTACCTCCTGTGCCCGCCTGAAGTTGGGTGCTTTGCAGTCTGCTGACCAGGAGCCCCTGCACCTCTTACCCTTTCATATCCAGAGACAGGGGGATGCTAAAGTGAATGAGTTTTTTAACCCTGCCGTGAGAGAGTCCCTGGGAGGTGAGTGTCTAGGGTGCGCAGTGACTACATACACTGCCGGGTCTTGTACCACAACTCTCTGCATGGCGTCTTATGCTGAGAGATCTCAGCATCATGTGTGTATAACTTCCAGTTAGACATTTCACAGTATGAAGCAATCAACGCATCAGATGTTATAGTATGCCTTAATGGAAATGTGAAGTGTATTAACCTGGTTTATAAGTGTGAAATCTACCAAGATGTAATTTTACACACAACTGCCAATCACTGTAACCTATATAATAAATGACATTAGTTTATATATAAAAACATAAAGCGAAAGTCTGTGAGCTGTAAACCATGAAACCTGACAGAGGTACAGAAATGTACTTAAAACACAACGTTTCAGTATAACTCCCGAGTATTCCCTGTTGGTACATCTATCTCTAGAAATCTTAGGAGTGCGTTATCATGAACTGTACATAAATGTGTGTGCCTCTGGGGTGAAGGACAGAAAGTATCTTATGACTAGTGGGCCAGTAGTAGCTGCCAAAAAATGCCATTATAAATCCTTTTTACAGCTCCAAATTGCATAGAATAGCGAAACAACTTCATTAGTTGATACATGAATATGTTGGTATTTGACAACTAATGGTTAGGATTGCTCATCACTTGGCATTTATTTCCTGTTATCTGTAGCAGAAAACTAGCTCAGTATAATTTTCTCTTTATGTCAGTGCTATTAGCTTTAATATTTTTCTACTTTCAATAATAAGACTATAAAGACTGGGCTAGCAACATAATGTGAAATTAATAGTATCGGGAGTAATTATGCTACCAGTGACTTATAAACAATGTTCACCACCTCAGAAAACTCACATTTCTTGAGTGCTGCACTTAACTTCTGTTAATATCCATTTCCCCATTTAAAACTAGGAAAAGAAGTTTCCTTCAGAGGCAGAACTCTTAGAGGACAGGACGTCGCTGTACCTGCAGGCTATATGGGCATCATCCTGAAGGAAGATGACAAACCTTGTTCCGAGGAAGAGGTAACGGCATATTTGCCTATATGGGGCAGTGCATAGAGGCAGGACAATGTATCCTAGGTGGTTTGATTTCTTCTGTATTGTTTTGGAGTATACTTTTTTTCTTCCAAGTATCTTATGATTTTGGCATAACTACTATATTTGGTTGTATGTCCTTTCATATAAACTTCTAAAAACAGACTGTTTTGTGTTGCACAGCCATTTACACTGTTCACTCTTCTGGCTTCAGGATCGTTCTCTGACCGTTAGATCCACTTTTCAATCATTCACACAGTGGAACCTGGAGACAGTACCCTCTGCAGATGATGTCTTAGTAATGTCACTGGCATGGCCAAAGATAGCTTCTATGGTAAGATCCTCTAAACCTAGTAACAGCTTCTCTTTAAAGCTTTAAGCTTACAAAATCATATATAGCAAGAGACTCCCAAAATCTTTTTTTGTAACACTGATAGTTATCTCAATTAAATTGGGTCTTGGGCTCTACTAATGTCACAGATCTCTTCCACGACAAGTCTTCCAAGTTCTGTGTGCCTTCGTTGAAATATTAAGTGTATGGGGTCTCTGATATTCTTGTTAACCAAGAAGTGGAGGACCTCTTTCCTTCGATATATCACAATGTAACATGGTAGAAACAGCAAACACTAATCATAGTGCAGACTTGTAACAGATCTTAACAGGACCACATATTTATGAGGTACAGAAACAGGCACACTCTTCATCAGAAATGAATGATTGTGTCCGTAATCAGCCCCTAAAGAATTGCACTTACAAAACTTCTGATATTGCTAAGCATATCATCTCCACGGGGCATGCCTCTTTTCTCCTCTTTTTCCTCCACGATAGCACCAAATCACGAAACTCCGAAATATATCCAAATGGAATAGGAAAAACAGGGCTTATATAGCGCATTAGATCTTATAAAAAGGATTATTTATGTCACATTTCACATAAAAACATATACAAATAAAAACAGGACATTGCTTATCTTATGGTGTCTCACTCTAGATGGACTCTTACCCTGAAACGGTGGTAAATATGCACATCAAATAAACTTGAATCGGCAGCAATCCAAGATATATGCAGTCAGTGAGGACGTTCACCCCCATCCGAATCATTTTGATTATAACAATCTTTGTCAAGGCATACAGGGTCTTTCTAACCTCCATCTTATACCTAACTGACGTGCAATCAATCATCAGGTGTTCCCTATTTCCTAAAACCTGAAAGGATCAACATGATAAGAACATATTTATAGATAACAGTTGCTTTCTACTTAAAATAAATTCCTGGCAGTTTAGACAATTAGCCGATCGTGATTCCACATCATTATTAAATCTTATACAACACTGCATGTTAATTTCGATGTATACCACTCATTGTCAGCTAATACTGGCAGGAATTTATTTTAAGTAGAAAGCAACTGTTATGTATAAATATGTTCTTATCGTGTTGATCCACTCAGGTTTTAGGAAATGGGGAACACCTGATGGTTGATTGCACATCAGGTATAAGGTTGCAGGGTAATGGGAGGGACCTTTGCTTCAAATGGCTGTGCCCACTGCGGATACAAAAAGGAAAATCTGAAAAGTTATTTTTTTGGGTGTCTGATGAGTGAAGCTTGTTGCTGTTATGTACGGTTCCTGGCTGGTCCATCACTCTTTTTGTATAGTGGCAGTATAAACACAATGCCATATTTCCGCATACAGGAACTCCTGGAGATAATCAGGTTCTCACCGTAGGGGGGAGAGAGAGCTACTGGGTCTAAAAAGACCTATTACTTTAGTGTGTTTAATGAGCCACATCCTCAATTCTAGCCCCTATAACTTTCTTGAACTAGAGAAAACACATATATTTATCATAACTGGAGAAAGAGATGTGAACAAATTTTAGGACATATTTTTTTTTGTTATGGTTATAGAAGTTGTTAGGTCAAAATAGTACTAAATACCCCAGAAAGAAGACTATTTAAAAAGAAAAGATCATCAAAATAATATTTTTATTCATGGAAATTAAATAGAATTCACTGATACCCTACAAAGTTGCTGTTTTTAAGCCAGCAGGTGTCTGGTCACTGAGTAACAAAGTACCTCTACTCATTAATGGGTTTCAAATTAAAAATTATTATAGAAATCAATTCAAAAGCTGTTGACTGTCTTCTCTGAGAATAATGTGTTGCTTCCCCATGAGACACTTTTCTGGCCATAAAAGTGTTGTTTGAGGCAGATAGACTGTACAAACTGGTAAGGGGAAATGATTAGCCAGTAAAGATGAGGTACTGCTGGGAAAGACTTAGGCTAGGTACACACTACACTGTTTTCAGCCAATTATCGGGCCAATCCGACGATAAATGACTGATTGGCCCGATATCATGGTAGTGTGTACCCTGGAACGATGAATGATCATCGTTCCAAAGCACAGATTATCGTTTGAGCCGATTGGTTGTTCTGTTTAAAATATGTCCAGCTATGAACAATGTCTGTCCAATTCTGCAGTGTGTATGCACTCTGCAGAATTAGAACAACAATTTGACATAACCTGTCACCGACTCAACCCCAAAAGACAGTCCGGCTTCGGGATTACTGCGCTCTACTTCAGATCCCCTCTCGCTACATGCCAGAAAGGCAGCCGCCCGCAGGATAAAACTCTGTTTATAATATGAATATATGTTTCTAAACATATCAGTCCCCTGTACAGACCTGAGGGATCAGTAACATCTCCATCTGTGCTCCGGTCACTCTCCCTCCTATCAGATATTTATGACTGGCTAGGCCATTAAAACAACTGAAGCGACAAATTCTCAGAATCCATAGTCTATAGTGTGTACGCAGGAATTGGCAGACTTATAGGGACTTCAGTCGTTGATTAAATTTCAAACGATATCGTAATTTTCTGTTGTGTGTACCCAGCTTTAGTGGGGTCTCTCACACCTATCGGCTGTTCATGTGTATTTTCAGCCACTAAAGAATGCCTGAAAACTGTTTATAAAATAGGATGGATTTGTTCTAAAATTGCAGCACTTAGGTTGTACCTTTTTCTAAAATTTTAACATATATTTTTTTATGTGTTTAATGTGTACTACCAGTGCATTAGATTGCCATCCGGTGTTGTGCTTTTTATTAATTACAATATTGGTAGGCCTATTCTTTTATGGGAGAATGGATTCCCCCTGGTCTAGTGGCACAGGCACCACCTGACCACATTATGGGGTGTTAAGAGGACTGGGTTTGCAGCATGGCTAACTAGTTTGGTTGTATAAAATAAAAAAAAAAACAAAGTTGAGATTGGCTCCTCTACAGGGGTTTCAATAGGAAGGTCCTCTGGGTGGCTATCCAATCTTAGGCATTCTCCCCCTTTCCCACTGAGGTTGGCTTTGTGACATTCAAATCTAGTCTGTCCTACTACTGAAGGAGAAAAGGGTATTTCTGTACTTTACATTTTCAGATCACTTTGTCTGAACCTGCAGAGAAACAGGCCAACCCACTCATGGGCTGAAAAATAACCCACCGTTTGTGACAAAAAACAAATAACAATGGCTTATTTAGTTCCAATCTAGGCAGTCCTGAAACTTTGGTTAGTACAGAAAATATTTATTCAAATGACCTGGGCAGGTCTGAAGTTTGATTGGTACAGTGAAGGAGATATTTATCATACAAATTGTGTGTTGGCCTAAATATGTAATTGATGTCCCTGTATTAAGTTTAACAACCTGAACATTGTAAAAGCTGTGGAGAATATTTTTTTTTTTATTTTTTTTTTTATAAATGTTAATGATTATATCTAGGAAGATATTTCTACTCCTGAATTTAACATTGTCTGACCAAATTGACTTGGGCATAATTAATGGCTGGAAGATGTCTCTGTTAATACCACACAAAGCAAACTATTTGAGAATGGAATCCCTATTCTTTTAGGGCATGTTCTTGGGAGTGTTTTGTCACAATTGCTCATACTGCATTCTAACCACATTAGCAGTCCACTGTCATACAAATATTATGATCTCTCACTAAAGCTGCACTATAAGCCGCACGTACCAGAGTGCCTCATGAAAACTGAGGTGGGCAGCCGAAACTTAAGTGATTTTGTAGAGCTATTTGTTCATGTGGAATGGGGCCATGATCATTCTGACAAAATGCTCAACTTCTTGGTTGTGTGTTGCTCAGTACATGGTCTTATACAACTACTTGCTGTTTAGCATAAAGAAAAGTATCTCCCTGATTACATGTAGATAATTTTGTTGGTCCATTTTGTAACATTTCACGAGCAATATGTCATTTAACTGCAGGTATTAATCTGAGGCGAGAGCAACAGCATTATAGATATTAGAGAGTGATGCCCTACAGCAACAGGTGATTGCTTTGCTTGTTATACATCTGTATAAATGAAGGGTGTTCTGGATGAGGCACCTTGAAGACAATTCAGTCATTCATGGCTACATGACTAGTTTTATATATGTTAGTTTTTGATAATCTGATTCTGGTTTGTTTTACAGGTTCATGCACCAGTTGATTGAGTTGCTAATCATGATTGTTACATGGACAAGTGAGGCTTAAGAGATTATTGTTACATGAATTGGCAAAACAATTTCTCAATTAATTCTTCTATTTCCCAATTGTTTATCCTCCTTTCTAGATTGTATGTATACAGTAGTTCTGTTTCTCTTTACAACATAATTTTAATAAATGGATATAAGATGAAAGAAACTTCGTTCTGATATTATTCATTGTATCATGTTCACAGAAAATAACTACACTGCAAAAATTAGCAGTGTAAAGTGGGTTGTGATGTAACTATCCATGTCTAGCAAGTTCAGTTGTTTAGATATAAGCACTATGGCCAATTGCAAAAAGCATTTTACTATCATAAGCAGCAGCATATCTACAAGAATTGTGGAAGCATGGAATGATCACACTGTTGCATTATATGTAACTGTTCCTATCACATTTTATTCATGGAATTTTTAAAGTACAGTGAAACCTTATTGTCGAATCCAGCCTTCTCCCCCATTGCTTCCTGGAATGACATTTTGTGCTCCTCACTAATTCAATGAGTATTCCGCATGCATGCTGGTTTGTACATACTACAGTATTAAAAAAAAGAAATGTTTATGTGGGTGACTATCCACTTAAGAGTACCGATTACTTTAAAGCAATGATCACTGTCTGAAAGACAACCTTACACATTTTCGTTCTGAGCGATAATGAGTGATCTACACCAATAACGTTACGCAATAAACAATCTTATTATACAATCTCTAACCAATTATGTGTGGTGAAGATTGTAAATCAGATTTGCGGCTGAAGTTTAGTCATGTCGCTAAGACTAAAAGGTGTAAGCTAGGAATCGTAAGCCCAACACTTCATTTACAAATAGGGTATTACACAGCCAGAAAAACTTAAGCACTCTCGGGTAATGGAAAAGATAGTTTCTACTCAGTGTGTCACACAGTTGGAGCAAGACCCTACTTTCAGCAGCTGACACCACCCAAAAATGGAGCTTGTTTTGCAGATCTTTGGTCTAAACCAGTGGTTCCCAAACTTTTGCAGTTCATGGCACCCTTAGAGTCTCCATAATTTTTTCAAGGCACCCCTCCAAAATAATTACTGAGCAGTCCTGTTTTAGAAGTAGTTGGGTCAAAAAAAAAATGTAATTATTTAGGTCAGGACAGAAATACTTATTTAGTTGTATGCTAAAATGCCCCCTCAGCATCCAGTCACGCTGTTCCTTCTGCCGCGGGAAAGCCAGAAAACAAAACAAACTCACCAATCCGCGCAGCGCCGGGACCCAGCATTCTCCCTCTCTCTCACGCAGCTTGTCAATATAGTGACAAGCTGCATGAGAAGATGATGCTGGGTCCTGGCGCCGCACGGATTGGTGAGTTTATTTTTTTTCCCTGGCTTTCCCGCGGCACCCCTGGGAGTCGCGGCACACACTTTAGGAACCGCTGGTCTAATCGCTACCCTAAAATACTGCAAACAGACTACTTCAGTGTGATACGCCAAAGTAGCTTTACATGAATATTAATGATTTGACATCTCAGGCAGGATGAAAACTGTTAGTAGACAGGCTCAGATGATTGAAAACTTTAAATTAAGCCAAAATAGGACCAGTTCATTATACTTTAACAGCAGATACAGCCTAGCTGCAAGTCATCAGTTATAAATACATTACAAAAACTTATGTGAAGTGGAAATAAGTAGTCTATATTACCAAAATTCTTTGTACATTGATATGAAACATTATTTACAAAATATTACACTGATTTGTTGTATTCAGATAGCAGTGCCACCATTACACTGAATAGCAGTCTCTTCCATGTAGTTTTTCTTGTCTGTGATTCTGGACTGTCATGGCAGTCTTTTCATCATCACAAACGCATTGTCTTCCACTTCAATGCACCATATTGCCCAGGATGTTTTTCCAATTCCTTTATGCATTGAACGCATTTTTAATATGAATGCCATCCAAACTAAGATATCTGATGATGAAAACACACCTGAAATTGATAAGTTATCTAGAAGATAGACTTCAACTGGACATCCACCTATAACATAGGTGGCTGAAAATCTTAAATTTCTGTGCCTTTATAATAGTTGAACTACATATCATCAGTGCAGCTCAACTATCCTCCTAATTTGGAATCACTGGCTATTTTGTTTAGTACATTACCAATGCAACACAAAAGATAAAAGATCCTTGCCAATATGTCCCCTCAAGAAGAATAAGATTTGTTTCTCATCTACAATGATAGGAAACTGCCATGATTGCTCTGATGGACATTCATAAGACAGTATGATCTATTCACAATTATCCAAGAGCAGTACAGTCTGCACTTAATACATCAGTTTTATATTTCACAGTCCTTGATAACTTGTTTAACTTATCTGCCCTACCACTTTCCTCTTTTACTCCAGTCCTTAGGTGTAAAGTGCAGACATTTGGAGTCTATCCTAAGAATCCTTTTCAACATTGCCCTTTCATGACCTTCAACAATGTCTTCTGAGAGTGTCAGGATGTACTGCCCCTAAAAGAGAAGAACCCAATGTCATTAAACCATTATGGCACTAGACGTTCTAATGGTCCGAGAATAGGATATCCTTATCATAAAGCTTACCATGAACAAAACACATCAGAAACCTGAAGCAGAGGAGATTTCAGAATTATAAAACACAGAAGCGACAGGCTGTTTTATTAGATAAATACCTTATAGTAGTTGATGAGGTTCAGGTACTGCAATGTGGAGATGACATCTTCCTTTTTAATGCTAGTTATCTCGCTAATTTCACTGGGGATATAAAAGTCTGCATCAAAACATGTACAGACACTAGGTACAGGTAATGCTTGCTACATCTCATTGCTTCCCATGGCTTCTTGTTTCCTTTATACCTTCCCCACTTCTAAACCCTTTGAATCTTACTTAATGGTGATCTGTGGTCTCTCCCCAGTCTCTGTCTTCAGTTCCATTAGGATCTCCAAGATGGTCTGAGACCAGTAACTTCGGTAGGAGAGAAGACCCAAATCTGAAAGAGGCTTCTCAGGTGTACCAGTCTTCCCCTCCACCTTAGACAGCTCATAACCTGATCAGAAACAGTAGGTAATATAACAGTCAGGAACGCCAAAAGAAAATAAAGTTGAAGGCAGATAAGCTGCAAGAGTCTAGCAGCTGACTTACTGAATTCAATTAGAAGTTTCCCATATCCTCTTCTTTGATAAGGTGGCAAGGTCAGGATACAAGCAACATTATAATCCTCTGTTGACTCCTTCTCCTGTGCATGCAGAAAGATAGGCAGAACAGATTAAGAATATTTAATAATATTCTGGGATCAGGAAAGTATTTTTACAGCATACATATTGAAGAATTTATTTTTCACCATTCTCTAGGTCACATTTACAGACACATGTGGAAAAATACATAGTCTGAACACAGATTTGCTGTGAACAGATTACAGCTAGCACCTCACATTCTGACAGCAAGCAGCAAATGTACAATTGAAGTCTCATAGACCAAGACAGACAATATTAATAAAAAGACACTTGAACATGTATTTTGTTAGCCAATTCATCAGTGAATGATCCCCCCCCCCCCCCTTAATGAATTGGCCAATTTGATTTTGACATGTGCCTGTTTCTCAGAGGGTAATAGACCTTACTTTTGGTAGAATAGTGGAATGAATATATTTCATTCTGCACACCCAATGCAATCATTGGCCAAATTGGCTTTATGTGCATGTCTGTTACAATCATGTTGTCCCAAAAACCCAGGTCAACTTGGTCACATTTCCTAAATTGGCAGAACAAATCTGTAGCCTACCTTGGAAAAATAGCCTACAATGTGGAAGCCTTTGGAGTCATATTCAGTCATGATATAAAATAGGAAGGGATCCGTGTCGTAGTACAACGTCTTGTGGTCCAAAAAGCATTTGGCCAGAAGGCATAAATTCTGAGAGTAACTCTGAGAAGAAAGAAGGAAATATATTGAACATCACTGACACTACAATTAATATGTGCAGAGTTTTGTAATTTGACCAGTTTCATTTACCAGAAACAACCTGTAAGTTTCAAAAACAATTTGATCCAGGTTCATCTTGCACACAATATGTTTTCGTTCACCCACACCATGAATATGTGGATGAGGATTTGCCGTTGGGATAAGAAACTTATCAGTGCACGGAGATACAGAACAAGGAACATTGCTGAATATTCCTTATTATCTAGAGACTCTTACAGCCTACCTTAGATGAGAGAATGCAAAGCTGCTGCTTCTTAATCCACAATAAGACAAATTGTAGTTCTATGCTGTTTTTGAGAATATACTTATCACATAGTGAACCTCTTGCACCAGGGGGCACTGTTGTAAAAAAAAAATCTGTCCTGCCACATTTTTTGCCAAGTGTCCACACACTACAAACTAAAGAAACAAAAATGTAATAAACCTACAGAAGAACAGGTTGGAGTTCTCATTCTACACCACACACTGATTCACACTGCTCAAAGTCACACTGCAGGTGATTCTTCCTCCAAGTTTCAGGACCCACAACATACACCTTCCATAATTGGACCAGAACTGCCAGTTCAACTACTAGTATCCCCTTCTGTAAATGGGTTCAAAAGAAAAAAAACAAAAACACCCAGAGAAAGCCATCATAGACCCAACTATAGAGAGGAGACTGGATAGTTTGGATAAATCAAAACTTGGGAGGTTCACTTACCTCTAACTACAAGACACAGATCCTTAAAATCTGCATTAAGCTACTCTGCACAATTAAAAACACCATTCAGGGTACAGTTCCATAATACTACATAGTTTTAGGATTACAAATTAAAATTTACAGAGAAACTTAATGGGATCTTGCTACCTTGTTCTTGCGTCCATCTATTTCAAAGAACGAGATGGTTCCTTTTCTGTATATTTCATTTCCTGGGGGATGCCGCAAATTACATTTAGTCTGAGAAGAAAGGGAAAGAATATCACCATTCTGTTGTAACTTAATTCATGGCACACAATGTGTTTTCACTTTTCTGCAGTGTACCCCAGATACGTACCAGGTGTCTCTGTAGACATTTAAGACTCTTAAGATATTTGAGGCAGAATTCACATAAGTAGAGGACAGGTAACACAGTCAATTCTTGTGGGTATGGTGAGAAGTACCAAGGCTTGAGGCGATGTCGGCCCAACTCAATACATTCTATATTCTTCATGCGTGTAATGATATCATCATGGCTGCGATCAGACACCAAGCTACCAGTCATTCGAGGAGCAGAAGGGATTCCATCTGAGCTGTCCTGAGAATCCTGAAGTATAGGGCATGGTAGGAATTAAGTGTTATCCGCTAACATTGCTTTAGTGCAAAATCACAGCAAACAACTGTCATCTGTCTCGTGCAAGCTATACAAAGCCAAATATTTAACCCATACATAAAAAGGCAATTTGTATTCAGCATCCAAATATACCATTTAAGAAAGTGCATACACAGATATCATCTGGCCAAAACTTCTCCTAAACAAAATGGGATTGCACATATTGATGGGTAACAGGAGACAGATGACCAGCTTAAATAAAAAGTGCCCTCTTACCCTTAGTTGAGGCCTATGAGTTCTAGCAGGGCATTAATTTAATTATCACAACATGAGCTGGTATGGGAAAGGCATTTGCAGTCAGCTTATCCAGGCACAAATGGCTGATAGAGGACAAAAGTTGCACTAAATGATAATGTTAGATAACAGGCCTGTAACCACAAACATTTTCTTTTGCTTAATTGTACATAGCGCAGGAGAATATATTTATGCTAGACATAATTTTATGTTATCCTTTAGATAAAACTGCGAGCAAAGAGAGAGGGTTGCGGTCTGATGCCTATTGGCCGCTTTATGTCATACTTTGTCTTTTTTTTTTTACTTGGTCATGCCCTTAATGACATCACACAGCCTCACCTCTCAATCAAGTCGCTTAACCCTTGCCACTAAGCCACACCCCCAAATTATTGTATTAAGAGGATTATCACACATTATTATTGACAGGCGAGCTCAGAGAGGAGATAAAAGGGTTATGGGGAAGAAGAGACAATAAATGGCAATCATACACCACATGCTCTGCAGTATGACTTACTAGCGTCATCATAGAAAGTCGGTAAGGTGCTATAACAAAAACATTTGTACACTAAGCCTTGAGTATATAAAATTAGACAAATAGATCCTTCTAGGGTATTAAAAAATTGTATATATAAAATTTTAAAGTGAAAAGATTCTTGTATACTGATCAAGCTGTATTTTAGGTTCAGCTGCCATGAAAAGTTAAAGAAAAAGGAGCAAGAACAAAAAGCAAAATCAAGTCATGCATCCAATGGCTGAAAGAGTCAGACTCCCATTGATAAAATAACCCCATCTAATGATAGTGAGGTTTTAGGTTTTTCAGGATTAGTCCTATGTAGGGACTAAGGGACCCGATGACGTTGATATTATATTATAATCCGAGGTCCGTGCTGAAAGGTTCATGGTTTTTGTGCATGTGCCCACTACTGAGAAGCAGTCATTTGGAGACAGGAAGGATTCTGAACAAGTAGTGAAAATATCCAACGAGTCTCCTTAGTCCTCACCTCATCTGCACTCAGGCAGTTAGATTTCCGCTTCCGTCCAGGAGGTACAGCTGGTGCACTTGGCCTGCGGGCCGCTCCATTCTACAGAGTGACACAAAAACTAAATCAGCAACCACTTACTACCTTCAGTCCTGGTGGCGAGAACCATAACATGCTTTGTGTTATAAACACGAAAATCTCACATATATTCCATAGCCTTAAATACACTGGACAAAACCCAGAAGCTTAAAGCTGCATTATCACGCACCGTTGTACAGGCAGTACATATTGTTTCACCCTATATATTTTACCTGTGGGAAGACAGAAGCCTGGGTGGTCTCAGGTGCTGGCGGAACCGGAGTTGCTGGCGATACTACTTCAACTTTCCGCTTCTGCTGAAAGAGGCAAAATGGCACGCATAGTCTTTGTTGAAAAAGTAGCATAGAAAATATACAGTCTGGAGAATATAGAAAGCAGGAGGACAGACATGAACATAAATATGGCAGACAATCTTACCGGAACAGGCAGAGATTTTCCACCTCCCGCAGGGGCTGCAACTGGAGGCAGAATGAGTTCAGGAATCTTCCTCTGTGAAAGAGGAATGACACGGGCTTATTGCCTTGACCCATTACAATGTGAAGGTTAAATTCAGGGTTTATTTTACTACTGCTGTGCAATTTTACAAATATATTTATTTATATATTATATAACTCTTATTAACATACTTCACTGTGCAAAAACAGTTCACAGGGCATGCCCATGTCCTTATGTTGTGCAGCCAATATATAAAACACAATTTAGAAAGTTTAAAATGAATGTATAAATAACACACTATGTAAAAAATGATAGCCAATAATTAGACTGACTTTCACAGGTAATTTAGAAAAAAAAAATGAAACAAAACTTATGTATTGTACTAAACTTGTTTTTCTGCTAAATATTTTAGCATGAAAAAAACCAAAAACATTTTAAAACAGCTGTATTTGAAATAAATAAAAATGTTACTTTACACAAATAATTCTGCACAAAAACATTTTCAACATTTTAAAAGAGAATATATTTGTTTATATATTGACATTAATGGATTTTATATAAAGCTAACAATGAAGAAAACCTAAAAGAAAGAAAGATTACTCTTTCACATCATACGGTACAATGCCTACACACAAAAAAAAAATCTGTACACCAATTCTTTACAATTTTTAATCCAACTATTTTTTTTATCAAATAAATCACCAATGAGTTCAGGACAAATCTGAGACCATAGATCTATAAGGGTGTGTTGCTGCTGTTGAGTGGCACCGTTATACACAGGCAGTATTGCAATTTTTATAGCAGCCATAATACTTTACTGATAAGAGAGTCCTATCTACAATACATAATCTAATTATAGGCATCTGGTGCATATTTATAATCTCATAATTGTACAGTTTTTTTTGTGATTACATTAAGATACAAAATGTTTCTATAAAATCTATATTACCACCTGATTGGCCTCATTTGACCCTATACATGATTCACAGGATTGATTACGAAAATTGGTTCTAACTGGAGACAAGCTAAAATAAACATTCATCTTAAATGCCCATTAAACTCTAAACTTACAATTTTCATATATAAAAGCAGAAAGGTAAGATGTATTTTACAGTGTTAACAGAGCTGCAGTAGAATGTCAGGTTAAGAAAGTGAAGTTTAACATTATAAAATTCCCAATCCATTACAGACACCTGAAGCCACTACATATTTTAGAACAGTGTCCTAACAGGTCTGATACAGGTCAAAAAGATAAAATTTCAGTCAGTTGAGCTGCTGTCACATCATCGGTCCCATCCCTGCAACCTACTGCCAAGGGGTGAAAAAGTGCATGATATTTACACTTATGGTTAATCATGATTTTAATATTCAATTGAAAGTGAAACTTTAGTGCACATCATTCCCTAACATACACTTTACTTAATGAGAATGTAGCTAGGTCTCATTTTTTTGCTTCTTACATCATTCTGCATTGTACAATAAAAAAAAAAGCATATGAAGCAATTGTAATATTACCATACAACAAGTTTATTTAAAAAGTGTGTCCAGTTATAAATAGCTGACATGTCAATCCTAGTTACATTGCACCCTTTGCAAAGGGAGGCAAGTACAAACCTCCTTTCTATATAAATGTATATATATTCTCAGATTACTCACCACTTCTCTCTCTGGTGAGCTGGGTATTCTCAGACTACTCGCCACCTCTCTCTCTGGTGAGCTGGGTCTGGATCCAGAAAGTCCATTTTTGGTTGGAGTCTTTGCCTCTTTTTTTGGAAACTGAATCTTTTTTAAATCTAAACGATCATGAGTGACCCATTCATCCAATCGTTTATTAACTGAAGAAAAGAATGACATACACAAAATTTTTTTTTATAGATCAGACACTGTTTTACTGTTTGTTTGTTTTTATGTTGTACAATATAGTGTTCAATAATAGTATATGCATTCACTGAATATCACTCATGTTTTCCTTAAAAAGTTTTAGGCTTTTCTAAATTGAAAAAATAACGTCACATCAATAAACATTGCCATAGTGTCATTCTTTCTACTTACAGTCTATATAATGAACATAGAAGAGTTTCTTCCCAGTCAGGTCTTTGACACTCAGGATTTCTGCCAGTGCTGAAATAAATAAATATTTGTCTTATTTCTAATTTATTTTATTAAAGTGTTTGAAATAATTTGCCAGGAAATAGAAGTATTACACATTCTTTCAATATGGATATTCATCTAATTTAGAATTATTACACCATATATATTCATACAACCACTTATTTGAAAGCTAACAAAATTTCATTTGCATCAGCTTCCAAACACTGTTATCTATGATTTCAACAAAGGATAGAACATACATTGCATTAATTTCCTAATATAAAAGAACATCTGGAACACTTACGCCACTCCACTTCATTGTCTTGGTTCTTGCGGAGGACAGGCAGTCTGCAACCTTCCACAATCTCTGCCTGAAAAACAAAAATTAAACAGCCATTAAACCCAATAAACTAAATATTCAAATATAAACAGAGGAGGTAAAATATATTGTTCAGCTTATTTTACTGTCCAGTATTACCTCTTCACTCCACTGCAAACAGAGCAAGTCCCATCCACATATGTTAGACAACGTACTAATGGGATCCCATACATATAAAAATGCTGAGAATAAAGTTATGTGAGGTAATTTGACATTACTTTATGTACCAAAGTATTTTTGCACCCAGTGCATGTCTGCACAGCAAGTCTGCAAAGCTGTCATTTAAACACTGCCACCTAAAGTACTTCCTCTAATGACATGGCAGCCTACTGATAAAGACTGGGGGGGGGGGGGGGGGGGAGGTAAATGTTGGAGGCTTCAAGTTCAGTCTAGACACTGCAGTGATTTACAGTAGATTATTCAGCTCACTAATGCCCAACACAATATTTTAAATGGAGGCTTTACTTGCTAAGGGACAAATGTTAAGACTGAATAAATAATACCATGTAGAGTTCTGCAAATCTCAGATAAACACATGTTAAGATAAGTTTAATGCTCTGAAGCTCATGTACTGATAGATAGCAGTGAATGGAGAACATGCGTTTCCTTGTCATACAGGGCATTTCAGCTGCCGATATCAGCCCCTTCATCCTATGATTTTGGTTTCTAGAGTATTTGCATGTAATGTATGTGTATCTCATATGTATAATACTACATAAACAAATGAAGGCACTTTAGGAATACTGGACAACAATACTGGATAATAAAAATGCTCCCTTGCGACAGAGGAAATAAGCTTCCCTTTCATGAATAGATGTCACTATGGGGCTTTCAGAATGCCACTACAACAGCAAACCCATCCTATAGGCTGGAATATAGCAGTTTTAGAATATGCCTGAATTTCAGTAAAGCATACAAGTGGTGTTAAACAGTTTTTTATTTCATATTCTGAATGAACACTTGACATACACAGAACACTGGGAAAAAAAAATGTATTCCTGAAAGGGATCATTAATTCATATTTAGATACACATGTGTGGCTTAAAATACCAACAGCTAAATGCAAGACAATAACAAATGGGATAAAATAGCTTGTGCATAATATTAACATTATATATATATATATATATATATATATATATATATATATATTATATTTTGGCTATAACATAGTTTTAACTGTTGTCCATTGGAACAATACACACTTTCCTACATGGAGATTATTGTATTTTATGTATTGTATGTTCTAAACCAATAATCTGCTAACCTCATTCACCCTGTTTTGTTTCTCCAATTATGTTCCACTATCCCTGGTCTTATAATGTGCAGAGGTGAATGTGCTATAATGAGTGACATGGGCTAAGGTCTCACTGAAGATGGCTATGAGCTGGATAGATAAGGGGATATACACCGTAATACGCCTCATGCTTATTTATGAGCATACAAATATTATGCCAATATGAATACATATAAGCTCACAACGCGTGAGGTACATGACGCTCTCTAAGGATCATATGCTCAGTAAACTGCAAACAAAACCGAACATAATAACAGCCCTTACCTCCGCCATGTTTCTCTATGGTAATGGCTAGATCCCCTTCATAGCAAGGACCTTCTGACGTCACCAGGTCATGTGACAGCTGTGGTCACATGGTGCACAGGGGGAGGAGGTGGCGGCGGCTGCTGCTGCCAATATTCCTATGTAGCTACTGAAAGTAATGGGCAATCAGGTAAATTGCAATATTTTAAAATTATTTTCCCTGTCAGGCTTATTCTCGTGTAAGGTGCTTTTCAGACATCAATTAATCCCAGAAAAGAGTCTTTTAAAAACAGGACACATTGAAGTGCATTAGCTAGTTTATATGTCAGCAATTTGAATATTTCAGCATTGTGAATAAGTATTCCCAAATTTGCATTGCATGTCCTATGTTTTTCTATTGCTAACACTAATGAGATATACTTACTAATGGACAGTGGTCGATCCTCATTGTGCTTTGACTTTGCTGTAGTCATTTTATGACTTCCACAGTGAATTCCAAAGTGGGTCCTGTTCTAACAATGAATGGTGTCAAATTTACTTACACTTTCAGATTGCAGTACTTTCAAAGCAATACAATTAAGGCTGGGGGGGGGAATGAAAAAATTAACAAGTGCCTGCTGAGAGCTTTGAGAGGTTTTTACAAAACGATCATATGTGAGTATTACTTATTTTGCATGTGGGCCAAATAGTATAGATAGGCCTTGTATAATGCTCTATGGTAGCAGACAATTTATATTTTGTTACTTAGTAAGTAACATGATAGGTAAAGACCAAAAGCAAAAAAATATGTATTGTGGAAAAATAATTGCTATGGGGTAAATTTACATTCTAATGGGGAGAGTCAATTGGCCGCAATGTTCCTGAGAGCATCGCAGACACGCTTTATTACCGTTATTACAGAAGGAAATAACGCAGCTTTTTGCTCGCACCTCTATGGGGGGCAAGTGAAAATCAGCATTATTTCAATAAAAAAAAAATCAGTGCAAGGTGTCTCGTGGCTGTTCTGGAGACACATCGCACAGATTTTGTTTTAATTGAATCTCCCCCTAAAAATGTATAAATGGAGGGTTCAAATGTAAAGGGTGTTAAAGTCAATACATGCATTGCAGTTAATGATGGGTACCATTAGATATCCACAGAAAGAATATCTCTCTTCAACCCGGGATTTATCGAGGGGTAATTCCTGGGTCGGACCCGGGTTGCCTGCACTATGAATGGTGCAACCCGGGTTTTTCAACCCGGGTTGCACAGAAAACAAGCTAATTGGCTGTCTGCCTGTCTCTGGAGGATGATGTCATCGATGGGAGCCCGTGGAAGATTCAAGAAGGAGTTTAGGAGAAATGGTGGATGGTGGAGTGCAGATCAAGCTGAAGCAGAATCGGAGTTTGTTGGAGAATGACGGCCATGATGAAAAGTAATGTGGTAAACAATCACCACCCACTTTTACATCATCTTTATGCGTCAAAAAACCAGTCACCTTTCAATGACATCACCATTTTTCAGCCAATGAAAACTGCTCTGGTGATGACTCCCACAAATTGCCAGGGCACAGACTTGTGCAGTATGAATGGGGTCAACCCGGGAAATTCCTCGGTCCGAGGTGCAGTATGAATGGCGTTTCTGAGCTGGGACGCTCCGAGCCCCGGCAAAAACCCGGCTTGAAAATCCCGGGATATTGCCGGGGCGGCAGTATGAAAGCGGTATTAGAGAAAAGAAGTAAAAAAATAAATATTGTATTCTTAGTACTTAATGGATAATGCAATATCCTCCATTGCATTGCGTTCAAGGGGATGCAGACAGACTTTGCATAACAAAGGTTTGCCATCCACAGCCGTAATGAGCTTTTAGTGGTGACATCTATGAGTCTGCAAACATAGGTGTGACCTTTCCATGAAAACTCTTGTCCATCCCGCTCAAAAGTAATGGGGCTCCTTTTTTCATTACAAGGAAAACACATTACTTTCTTAGTGTTTGTGGATAGATCCTATGGTATATTTTGCAAATGTAACCTCTATCTCTAGAATAGTATGTATAGCACTAATGTCCCTGCAACTCCTGCCATCTTTAAGAGGACTGCCGCTCTGAGTCCTTGTATGGCTGGTCCCTCCATCACGTCATCTTGTCAACATAATATAGTCGAGAAAATAATTTGTGCCACTTAGTTCAAACCTGATGATATCAAGGTAGTGGCAAGGGGACAGACAAAGTATTTACTACATCTGAAAATGGCAGGAGAGGAAAGTGCTATATACACTTTGTTAGAGGGTGTATTTGGCACATCTAACCTTGAGTGAAAAAATAAACATAGCAAAACAATTTCATCTTTCATTTTATTCATGCGTGTGTGTATGTATATATATATATATATGTATATATATGTGTATATATATATATATATATATATATATATATATATATATATATATATATATATTTCTGTTTATTGAGAGCAAAACAGATGTCTACATGTTTCTTACCGTTTCAGCTATGGACAAGAAAAGTTAACAGCAATGCTTAAGGTGATGAGAACAACATTAGTAAAAATAACTGTTGAAATGAAAATAGAAACTACAAATTACAATGAGAGATAGAGATGCCAACTTTTTTTTCTGGAGGTAGGATAACAACTAGGGGGAGGTGATAAAGAATTGTTAGGTGGATCAGTAAGGTATCTTAGTAAAACATGGAGGTGTACTTCTTCGTATTTTGCTCCCACTGCAGAAAAGTTGTTTACATCAATAAATCCAACAGGCCTTATTTTGATAATTCATGGCTAGGATACAAGCGGAATTTAAATACCACAGGTTTTCAGCTAGTAAACAGTTGTTTTCCACAAGTGCTTCTTTCCCTAGCACATAAAAACATTATAATACCAAACCACTTAATACAGCACACTGAAAGTGCTTGTGTGTGATTGGATCAGCATTCTCCAAAGTAATGTGCTCCTTTTCAGTCCATGCTCAATGCTGCAGTGAGACTAATCTTCCTCTCTCGCTGTTCTACATCTGCCTCTCCTCTCTGTTAAGCACTGCACTGGCTCCCCCTCCGTCAAGGCCATAACTAGGGCTGTGCGAGAGGGGCGACCGCCTAGGGCGCAATACTGAAGGGGGGCACTGTTTATAAATGTTTTAGGTTCAATTGGTTAAAATTGAGGGCTAGGGGGGCAGCAGTTTTCCTTCTCGCCCCAGGCACTAAAATTTGAAGTTACGGCTCTACCCTCTTTTACAGAATCCTTTTCAAACTCCTCACCATCACTTACAAAGCCCTCTCCACCACCACTGAGCCTTACGTCTCCAACCTCATCTCCATTCATACTCCCTCTCACCATTTATGGTCAGCCAATGACCACCACCTCACCTACCATCTGGTTATCACGTCTCACTACCGCATTCAAGATTTCTCCTGTGCCAACTCCCTTTTCTGAAAGATCTCCCACATTCTATCATGCTCTCTCATAGCCTGCCAAACTTCAAATGTTCCCTTAAAACCCACCTGTTCAGGAATCCTATCCTTCCTCTGTCTAAACTATCCCCTGCCCTACACAACCCGCCTGTCACGTTTTGGTTACTAGCTGGTATTTGTACAGCCGAACAAGGAGACGCGGAGTCTAACGCACCCCCGGTATTCACCAGAGGGTGCGCAGGTCGCGGTTCTCCAAGACGGCCACCAGCGTAGAAATAGAGTAGAAAGCGTAGTCAATTAAACCGGGTCGGAACCAAACGGACAGTGAGGTACAAAGGAGAATCCAAAGAATTGTCAAAAGCAGGCCAAATGTCAGGAAACCGGTGCAGGAGATAAGGTACCAAGGGAGATCCAAATGCAAGGTCAGAGATAAGCCGGGTCAGGAACAAACATAGGAAACAATAGCAGGCAAAGACTGGAGGTGAAAGCAATACTCTGGCACCCTAATAGTGCCAGAGTGTTCATTATATTCCTCATTGGTGGACGATGTATCGGCGGTCAGCGACGCTGCGCGGACGTCCCATGGCTAGCACTGGGACGCATGGATCGGCCGAGACAGGCAGCCGCCTCTCGCACATAGAGACAGTGCGGAGGTGCAGCCTGACACCGCCTTTTCATGATCCTTCTTCACTAATTATAGTAAACTTCCCCCTCATTCTTCCTCAGCTCCTCATACTACACATTCTTGATCATCTCTCCTTTCTAATTTCTAATCCCTTCACCTGGGCTCCCCACTTTCTTCCCGTGAGCAGAGCCCTCTTATCCTTGTGTCCTCCTCGTTCTGCTACCTTTGCCTTCAGAACCACAACCTTATTTTTGGACCTCAACACTAGGCCTCTGCCCTTGGTCTCATCTTCTCCCTTGCCTTCGCATCTCGTTACTCTGATCCTGTTAGTTGCGCCCACATTCCTGGCCACAGGCTTAGCTTGCTTTAGTTCACTCCTCACCTCTCCTTCTCCTTTCTAGTTTATAAGTGAATTACAGAACACTTCGGGGTATATTTACTAAAGTGTGGGTTTGAAAAAGTGGAGATGTTGCCTATAGCAACCAATCAGATACTAGCTGTCATTTTGTAGAATGTACTAAATAAATGAGAACTAGAATCTGATTGGTTGCCATAGGCAACATCTCCGCTTTTTCAAACCCGCAGGTTAGTAAATATACCACTAAGACTTCTCTGGCCAGTGTACCTGCTCTCAGCTGGATTGATAATTTAACCACACTTTGTTTTTAGTATTTACCTGTAAGCTGTGTTCTGTTTCATCCTATGCTCTCAATACGGCGCTGCAGACCTTTTGTGGCGCCATACAAACACCCATGTGCCAAGGTTATTACAGCTCAGGAACATGTGGGATAATTACTGGTTGTTATTATTATTATTATTATTATTATTATTATTAATCTTTATAGGGATCAACAAAATTTCCACAGCGCCATCAGAAAACAGACAGTGGACCATACAAGGTAATACAGTACAGAACAGTGAACAAAACTACCAGTACTTCAATAGCTCCAAACATAGCTAGCATAGTGGAGTTGGAGGAGAAGAAAAGGTAGAGAGACAGGAGGAAAGATGGCCCTGCTCGTAAGAGCTTACATCTTAAAGGAAGGGTAAACAGATAGGAGGCACAATGGGGAGTCAGAGGAAAGAGGATGGAGTAGCGGAACAGGGGATGAGAGGGGAGCAGATCATGAGGGTGGTATACTTTGAGGAACAGATGAGTTTCAAGTGCTCATTTGAAGGTGCACAAATTAGGGAACAGTCAGATGACTGATGAATGGTTCAATCAATTGCGTTAGTTCATCTTTGCATAAATAAAAAAGAAAAGAGAAAGTGTTTAAAATATGGTTTCATGGTGGTATTTGAAGGAGGGTGAATGTACTCTGGTTTACAGCACCATTACTTCCAACATCATTAACCTAGGAGAACACCAAAGAGTACACAATTCTGGAAGGGAAATTACTTTATCCCTCCAACATAGATCCAGCCTGGTCATATATTTTTGGGTTTAAATAGCATTATAATTTATTATTTTTTGTATTTTCTGAGTAACAAAAGTGTCACAAATGAGATCAAGAAGTATGTACATCCTGGTCAGCTCTTACAACTCTGTGATTTTAGAGACAGCAGCAACTGAAACAGCCAATCAGCTGCTTCCAGGTCTCAGTTATAATGATAGTTAAGCTGTTGGCACCCAGCACTTGTTGATGAACTGCCTGGACTGATAAAGTACATGATAAGACTATGAACTGCTGACCCTGACGTATACATAAACCTGTACTTCTGTTTTTCACAGACATGGGATATGATCTGTGTAATGTTCGGCTTACCCAGTTGCAGAAGAACGTATGTTGAAATAGCAATAAGTCATCACATTAAATGTATGAAGAACCGAGCAATATGGTAACACCTATACTTTGCACGGAGGCTCAGGATGGCAATAGGGAAATAAGAACATACCACATATATAATCCCAATCTTATAAGAACCTACCACATATATAATCCCCATTTTATAATACACAGGATGAAAGTGACCTTGGACAGACTGACTGCTGTAGTCACATGGTACACAGTGGAGACGGGCTGCTGCAAATGTACTTGTTCCTTTGTAGCTCCTGAAAGTAGTGGAGAATCAGGTGAGAAGATGTAATGTGGAGCACACTGGTGAAAAGGAGGCATGTGGGTAATGATCTGTTGATTCAAGGACATATGAGGGAAAAGCTGGTGTGCAGGGGGGCACATGTGAGGGTAAAGCTGGTGTGCAGGGGGGCACATGTGAGGGTAAATCTGGTGTTCAGGAAGGTACATGTGAGGGAAAAGCTGGTGTGTAAGGGGGGGACATGTGAGGGAAAAGCTGGTGTGTAGGGGGGACATGTGAGGGAAAAGCTGGTGTGTCAGAAATCACTCTTTATGACTGTAAAATAATTGATAATTCCAGAGATTCTTAAAATGCAAAAACAAAACAAAACAGGTCTTACATGTATATGTGTAGTGGTGAATACTCTGTTCTTGAGATTAGACGTGTAGCAATAAACAGGATAATGTCAATGATTGTGGGGCATTTGCCTTAGCCAATGCGAACTCACTGGCAAATGGTTTCAATTGTAATAGCATACATTTTGAACAAACCAAGATGAGAAACCATTTATTCAAATGCATTGATGAGAATCACATTTCTATGTTTCCTTATTTTAAATGAAACAAAAACACAAAAAATTTGCAAAAGAAAAAATTAACTCACAACTAATTGCGTCTGCAAGATCCACATGCCTAGGTAAGTAATGGAGTGTAATCTCTGTAGAAATTATCATCTTTTCACTTGGCTTAAAAAAGGTAATAAATGTGTTAAAATGAATACAAAAATTGTACTGCACTTGATGTACAGGCATTAAGCTAAAACGCATTTTCTGCATGGCATCAGGTGAGATTTATCACCTGTGATATCAGGGAAGGTTTTCATGTACACATCTGTGATTTCTGACTGCTGCAGATTTCTCCTTTGCAGAATCATGGCCTTTGTACCACTTCAAAATTATACATTTTTGACATGCATTCATTTTTCGTGATAATATGCGATGTGAAATACATGGTACCTATAATGTTATTTGATTCTTAAATATGGTTAAATCTACAATTCAGTTCAATATTACTGTGACCGGATGGGTTCACTTTGCCATCCTGTCTTTGGGACAGAGACCTTACTCAGCTTATCTGGTTTCCTTTCTCACCGTCAGTAACCAACTTTTACAGACTACTTCTACTGGTGTCACCTGCCTCCAGACACTCACCGACTGCGACTTGACAGTAGTTGTAGGAGGATAGTGCTGCCACCACCAGACTCCTTCACTGGCACCTGGAACTGCTTACTTTTGGGTAGTTGCTATTGCTGCTGCAGTGCCTCTTTGCTGTGAGCTGGCAGGTATGTCCTGACTGCTTATTATTTTATTTCATTTCAGCAATTGGAGATGGGGATTTGGTCAGAATTAATGGTGTCCTTACTGCTGAGAAATACAGCCAGGTACTCATGCAATACCATCAGGGAGGCATCTGATTGGCTCCAAATTTATTCTGCAGCAGGACAACGACCCCAAACATAGAACCAATATCATTAAGAACACTACATTTTTACTGGCCAGGAATACGTATGGTAGTAAAAAGGCATTGCTTAACCCGCCCAGTATGTCAAAAAACCTCCCTAAAACCTGATTATAGGGCCCCATTAATTCCTATTCCAGTCGTTTAAGTATCCTTTGAACGAACAGGAATGGACCTGTTAGGTCCACTAGAGAAATCGGCTTGTGAATACCAGTAGGTTTTGGTGATTCTGGACTATGCCACATGCTTTCCAGAAGCCATTACCCTATGCACCATCAAGTCAAGTACTAAAGCAAAGTAGCTCCTTCTACTTTATATGAGGTTGGGGATTCCGAAATAAATTCTAATAGACCAGGGTACCCCTTTTATGTCGAAATTGATGAAGGAGTTGAGTCAGTTACTTGGCGTAAAAGCTCTCCGCACCTCAGTCTATCACCCACAAACGGATGGGCTGGTGGAGCGCTTTAACCATACTCTAAAACAAATGACTAGGAGGGCGGTGGCACAAGAGAAGAAGGATTACGATACACTACTCCCTTTTCTAATGTTCGCGGTACGGGAATTACCACAAGCCTCAACAGGATTTAGTCCGTTTGAACTATTGTATGGACAACCTAGAGGCATTTTAGACTTCCTTTTGGAAGGTTGGGAACAACAAAAACCCAAAGATTCAAATGTGGTTCAGTTTGTTGCCCAACTGTATAAAAGGTTGAGACAAATAGGAAAATGAAAGAACACTTAGAGGATGCCCAAGAGCGTCAAAGAAGGCATTATGACACGCGAGCAGTAGTCCGTTCCTTCAGCCAGGTGACAAGGTTTTGGTTCTTGTTCCCAGCTAGGAAAGCAATATCTTTGCACAATGGCAGGGACCTTATGATGTCATAGAGGATTACTGTTTACCGTTGGCCCGGTAAACTATAGGGTCCGCCAGTTGGGTTGAAGACGAGAGGAACAGATTTACCATGTTAATTTACTAAAACCTTGGTATGAAGATAATCCTGGACCTTCATTGCTAGCTGTTAAAACAGGCCTGTGAGATATCCATTGAGACCTCTCTGACGCCACCTCGGAAGCAGCAGGTGGTAAAAATGGTTGCTCGAAACAGGGATGTATTTTCTTCTGTCCCTGGGCGTACCGCTCTGATAGAGCATGATATAGTCACACCCTCAGGGGTGGTAGTTAAACAGCAGCCCTACCATATAACTAAGGCCAGATGAGCTGCGGTGAAGAAGGAAGTGGAAAACATGCTTCAACTGGGCGTTGTGGAACAATCCACCAGCCAGTGGAATAGTCCGATAGCGTTGGTCCCAAAGCCCAGTGGGACGATACGTTTTTGCAACGACTTTAGGCAGTAATATAAGGTCTCCTAATTTGACACATATCCCATGCCACGAATAGATGAATTGCTAGAAAATTTAGCCAGTAGGTATTGGTCCACATTAGATCTCACTAAACGTTATTGGCAAATACCCCTAACAGACTCTGCCAAGCCAAAAACTGAGTTTTCTACACCTGAAGGCTTATTTCAGTACAAAGTCTTGCCTTTTGGGCCGCTTGGGGCACCTGCCACCTTCCAGATGGCTATGAATAAACTCTTGAAACCCCATAGAGCATATGCCATTGCGTATTTTAATGACAGTTATCTATACTTGCGATTGGGAATCACATCTTCCCAAAGTGGAAGAGGTGTTTGAGTCTTTGAGGGCACATGGCTTTATGGCCAATCTGGAGAAATGTACATTAGCCATGCCAGAGGAAAAATACCTGGGATATATAGTTGGTCGTGGGAAGGTCAAACCCCAGATCGACAAGGTAGAGTCCATAAGGAATTGGACCAAGCCAGTTGAGGACATTCCTGGGATTAGTAGGATACTACCGTCGATTTATAGAGAGCTTTGCTACTCGGGCTACACCACTGACAGTGCTTCTCAAGCCTGTCCCGACAATCTAAGCTGGTCTGAGGCTGCAGAAGCTGCTTGGCTTTGTGTACAGCACTAGTGTTACAAGCAACCGATTTCACTAAGAAATTTTATCTGAAAACCGATGGGCGCGGTGTTGTCACAAAAAGTAAACTCTTCCCAAGTAAAAAGAAATATGTAACTGTTGAACAGGAATGTCTCCCCATCAAACGGGCTGTGGAAGCCCTCCGATACTACCTTTTGGATAAGGAGTTCACGATAGTGACGGACCATGCTCCATTAAAATGGATGTAGATAAATAAGGAGGTCCATGCCAGAGTGACCCGGTGGATCTTGGCATTGCAGCCCTTTAATTTCAGCATTGAGCATAGGCCAGGAGCTATGCATAAAAATGTGGATGCTCTCATCCATAACATGTGCTCCCCGCAGTATTTGCTTCACTGGGGTTGATGAAGCCAAAGAGACGGGTGTATGACAAGGAGGGCAGTTTTGCACTCCCTGCGGAGTCTGCTACACACATACACACAAGACCAGGTGGAGCACCTGGTCTAATCAATCAACGAATCAGCCAGAGCAGTGCTGGGGATGAAACATAAATAGCTAACTTGTGTTGTGGTTGGGGAACCGGTGCCAACAAGTGGCCAGTGACCAGTTAGGGGAGCTAACTGTGATAGCCAGCGTTTATGGCTATGGGACTGTGTTTATTTCTGTGAATATGTTTGATTTGATGGCGGAAGAGACTGCCAAGACTGTTTATCCATCCTGACAAGTAAATAAACGTCAAAGTGCTTCAGCAGAAACCTGTGGGAGGAGTCATCTGTTTGCATGCTTTTCACAAGAGAGAGATATATGTATATATGTATATATATATATATATATATATATATATATATATATAATATATAATATATATGGTTTGTCTGTTTTTTGCTCTGACTACACCCTTGGTTTGCTGTGGGAAAAGACATTTCAATCCCTGATATATAAAGACATATTTTTGAGGAAAGAACTTAACTCTGATGAAACCGCCCAGTTGGAGTCGCTGGATATACAGCGTCGATGTAAATGAGCTGCCGAGCGGGTATTCCAAGAGTTCAGGCAACTTGGTTGGAGTGGTTCTCCGCTATACAAGCTGAGCAAATGCTCGTTTGGCTACTGCAGATAGCCTAGATGAGCTTCTATGGGGTGATCCTTAAAGATCTTGGAAATCCTCAAAATGCATGTGAAGGGTTTCTTCTCCTTCTCAAACCCTCGACGCGTTTCGTCCAGGTCAGCTGAACTTTTTCAAAGACAGAATGTGTATGATTCCGGTAATGGGTCTTTTATAGATTGAATCGTTCTCAATTGGTTCCGACTGTGTAAAGTCCAAATCTGTAATTAGATCCTTTGGTATCTCTATAGCAGCACAACTCCATAGTCGGGAAGTAAATATGAACAAAACATATCTCTGTGGTTGTAAACTGACATCCCTACTCACTCTAAACTAGATTTAAATAATATAAAAAGACAAGTAGTAGCATATTAAACATAATAACTAAGAATAAATCTAAAAATCCTCATTAGAACAAGGTCAGCATCTAAATCGACATACATAAAAAATAATACAAAGCAGAAACAATATATTGTTCTAAACCTGCAGTACATACTAATAATAAAAAATGTAAATTAATTTTACATAAAAAGCACATATCACTAAATATAAAAAAAATTAATAGAGTCTATTGTTATTAAATAAGGATGGAGCTTAACAGCTATTGCTATACATAAAGTACACACTAAATACTGTTATTAAGGCAAAGTGATAATATATGAAAAATATATATATAAAATAAAATTAATTTCTAACGTATTGATAGTTTGATGTCTGACCACTCCTTTTCTCCTTCCAAACTTTCATCTGAAATGGTGGTGGTATCTATGTGAAGAATGGAACCAAAATGTCGTTAGGTTTCACATATTACGGGACACAACATTTCTTTTTATCACTCAATGGACTAGTAGTATTTGCTCACCTTGGACACTGCTTGAAATCACTTTATGCTGATGTCTCTTGGGTTCTTTTGTGTATACTTGTAATGGTCCATGTGGCAGCTGTTTTTCAGATATCGCTGTTTGTCCCATCAGGAATGTGAAATCTAAATGAAAAAAAAGAAGACACCTCCTAGTGCAGTATTGCCAACTTTTATGGTCTTATCTTATATATAAAGACATATTTAGATTGTGCTCATTGTGTTATGATGATGATCTGTGTCTTTCATTTCTCAATTCCACATACCAAAGAATAATGACATAAAAATAGCAGTATGTTGGAAATCTTTCCATTAATCACTGGTGGATTATGCAGTTTGAGAGACTTTGTTTTATGGTGATATGTACATTTGAAGTGTTATATTGGCACCTAGGAATTTTATGTGCTATTGACTGGTGCAAAGGGAAGTGATTTATAACAAAAGTTTGGTGGCATTGTGATAAACACAGAAGAATTTATGGGTGTGTGTTAAAAAGAGTTCCATAATGGACTGTTCTTTTCTATTTTTATGCCATCATTCTTTGATATGGGGAATTTAGAAGGAAAAGACACAGAGGATCATCATAGCACATAGATGAGCATAATCATATATGTATAAAAATCCTAAACCTGTTACCACTACCCTTGCTCTTGATAATCTGCATTAGAATATCCTCCTTTGCAGTGTGAGTGTTTTTTGAGGGCAAGGTTTTAAAATCTTAGCATGGCGTGCAAATGTTTCATCACCCACAAATACAAAATGAAGTCCTAATTTACTTTGGTCATGTGTGGGTAAATTAAGTCTATTATTTTTATGCTTGTCATGGAAGGGCGTCTGTTTCAGTGATCCATCATCAGACCCTTTCCTATTTCTTCCAATGTCCATGAATAATAAATCATATGTAGCATTCAGCATGGCCATGGGGATAATACTGAAGAATCCCTCTAGTGCTAGGAACCGGTATTAGAGGGTGGCGTAATTCTGACATGTTTGCCACCTATAGCTCTACCACAATGTAGGAAATTGCACTGTTCTTCAAAGTCTTCAGCAATAATTTGCCGTTCTTGAACTGTTGATGGGAACTGAAAAGGAAAATTATTGTAATTTTACATTAATACTTGCATCAATTATGATCACACTAAATATTTTACTTTATATTTTTATTAAACAGCCTTCTGTGTTTACTGAGGAGGGGTATTCGATACTGAGGAGAATCCTATGGAGATGCCAACTCCCATCCAGCTGACTACTCAAACCACTCATCAGCCCACTCAGCAACTTGGCAGATGGGGAAAGAAACGGGCACGTGAGGCATATAACATAGAGGTCATGACTCGTTGCATACTGGAATCCGAGGATGATGTGTATGAATCTTAGGTGTGTGGCCATAGCCAAAAAACTAAAGTTTGATGCAGACAACAGGGCTGAGGAGTTAATTATGGAGGTCTTATATAGGGCGAACAGGGATTAACTCACCCAATACACAGGATTAACTGAGATCTCACCTATCCATATACAAGACCTCTATAGGCTTGGCCCATCCCCTCAGTTACCATTACAACCCCACAGGCAACATTAACTATATGTGAGACGAACTAGCACCCTCCTTCAGAGCCGTAACTAGATCTTTTTATGCCCTGGATAAGAGAGAACACTGCCCCCCCCTTCCCCCTCCATCTTGGTGGAAGTAGATGCTACTGTTCAGCAGGCTTATCCATCCTACGGTATGGACATGTCTAAGCCCTCTACAAGCACAAGACTGCTCTCTCCTACCTGCTCTTGTAGTTTTGACTACCTGGTGCTTCTGCTAGTGCCTAAAGCTCTATTGCTGCTTGGCCGGATCCTGGAATGTTGAACTCCTGTTTGAAAAAGGGATAGTTATTATTCACCTCCTGCAAAGTTGAGCAGTGAGTGAACAATCTAGGCCTGCCTCCCCCTCAACCAGCCGGGCATTAAATCGGTAGCTTTTTTTTATTTAATAGACATACCCAAGAATTGAATTGATAGCATTCCCATTTAATAAATATTCCTATTTTCACCTTAACTAGCACAACATTAAATTAATAGTGTTTTTACGTTTAAAAAATTATGCCTCCTTGCCTAATAGTTTGGAAGTGGATACATCTGCATCCTCCCACTGTTACGACTCTAATCAACAATGTCTGGCAAATCTGTAAACTAGAACACATCACTAGCTTACTCCATGATCGTCCTAAACAATTTCTGTCTACATGGTTGTCCTGGACTGAGTATTTCGGAATCTTGGTTTGGCCCTCTTTTGGCTACTCCTGAGAACTCGCCCCCCTTTCTCTCTTTACCCCTTCCCTCCTTTATCCTCCGCTCTGCCCCCACCCCCAATTCTTCACCCACCCTTGCTAACAGACCCATGTCATTATTCTTCACTCACCCTGGTGCCACCACAGTGTCCATCTGTATTGTCGGTTTCGAATAAATACTGATTTTCACCTATGCATTTCTGATGCTATCTGTACCTGTTAGAAAGCTCTTTCATGACATATTATTTCTGTATCTGCACCCTTCATTTTTGTCTTACTTCCATCATTTTTCCATTCTGTGCCCCCATGCTTTTTTCAATTTTACAAAAACTCAATAAACTATTGTTTACAAAAAAATAAAATAAGCCTCCTTCCCCTCAACCAACTCAAACATTAAATAGCATTCCCATTTATTGTGTAGATCTAATTCCCCTCACCACCCCTAACATTAAATTAATAGCATTCCCATTTAATAAACCAACATATTCCCCCTCATGTATATGGCAAACAGAAAATCCCACCTCCTCTCCAATCCAAAGCCCCCTGAATCTCCCCCTTATTCTCTCTAACCCCCTATTTTCTCCAGCCACATCTCCCAAATGTTTTCTATATCCCCCACTTCTCTGCAGCCCCCTCTTCTCTGTTTTCTAGAGCCCCCTATCTTTCTAGCCCCCTCTCCTGCATGTTTTCTACAGCTGCCTCTCCAGTGTGTTTTTCCCAGCCCCCTCTACACCATTTTCTCCAGTGTATTTGTTGGTAAGTTAATAAAAACAAATTTGTTTTAAATCCGTGTATTTTCTTGAACTAACCTTCAAATATTTCCCCTGGAGAACTTGTATGATGGCCTCACATGTCTCAGGTGTGATCATATCCAGAGCTTTAGGTGAAATAGCTGTGATGTACTGGAGATCAGCCATTGTCTCTGCTCTGCAGATAAAGGTATCCTGAAATGTGTGTCCTCTTTTTCTGTGAGTGGGTTGACCATTTGCAGTAGCTCCTGGAAAGTGGGGTCATCCATACGCAGGATATTCCGGAAGTTATCAGGGTTATTCTTCCGTATTTCCTGTACCAGAGCAAATGTGAAATGGACTCTATCCTCAGTAACCAGTCCTTGGTCCAACAACTACGATTCTTCCTTCTCCTGTTTATTGTTTGTAGTGTGGTCACCATGGTGACAAGCATGGGATTTTATTTTATTTTAAACTATAACACCTAGTGTACAGTTTTGCTGGGAGTGAACCTAATGTAAACTATGCACAAAGCTCTACTGTAAATGAATGGCGATGATGCTCTTTCCTCTTCCAGTATGTTTGTGTGCGATGCGGTTCAGCCCATTATTTAAATCCTGTTTACATGTTGCAGCAATGTAGACAGATATCTGTAGAGTATTTATAGATTCACAATCTTTTCAGTAGATGGTTATGAGATGAAGATCTGAAGGTAAGTTGTGTAGATGTGTACGCATGAATCGGCATGCTCATCTGGACATTGAAATCTGGTGACTGGTGAAATCTTTAGATTGCATAGTGTGATTGCATAGGTGTGTGTGTGTACCCAGCTTAAGAGAGTTATATGTTATAGCCAAAAGGTTGCACGCTTTTCCTCTAAGGTTGTGATGGAAAAGTGTGGGGGGTAGGGTGTTAATATAATGGGTTCTTACAATTTATTCTTATTCTGTAGCCTTTATTTTTTTATATTTAAACTGTAAAGGAATACAAGTTTACAAGTCTAATAAGCATGTCCTCATGGGGATAGTAGTGCTTCAAGGTCTGTCCAAACAGTATCGCAAGTGATTAGATTCATAGGCTCATAAGGAACAGCCGTGAGACACCTTGAGCCGATATTTTTTTACAGAAGTAACGCTGATTTCTGCTCGCACCCCATATAAGTATGAGCAAAAATCTGTGTTACTTTTTACCATAATAATGGTAAAAAAAGCGCATCTGTGATGTTTTTATGAACATTGCGGACAATTGAATCCCCCCCATAGTGTTGGAACTAATTTTTTAAATGTAGGAAATTATACTTAAATAAAAGTTTAAATAGAGCAATGGTATATTTAATGAGCTGGAAATACCTTTATACATTTCTTGCACCAAATCAAATGGGTATGTGCCTTGTTGGATCTCTTTAGTAGAGGAACAGCCTGAATGACTGTTATTGACTGAACTGGGTTAGTATGTGTTCTCTGTGGGTTCTCCTACAGTTACAGTTGTGCATCTAAATCCTGTGAGTTACCACTTACTTTAGGTCACAAATCCACAGACTGCATACTCAGTCATGCGTCCTTGCGCTTTATGTTTCGTAGCAACACCAGTTTTCAGTCAGGGGCAGATTGGGAACTTAAAGTGGCCCTGGAATTTTTTTTGGACGTGGCCTCGTGGACGGGACCAAATCAACTGTCGGTGGACCCAACACAAAAGTAGGCGGGATTTAGTACTACTGGAATTTTGTGGTAGTAACATTTAGGAAAACCTGGCTGTGATGACTTAATACAGAGTGGGCCAGTACTAAAGCAATGCAGGGAAAAGGCTGACAGTCCTGTGTTATAAAAATACATGAATCCTTTTGCATGATCTGCAACTGGTTTATGCCTCTGTGCTGAAACTTGTTTAGTTGCCTACTAACACATCCTTCCAATATTCCCTTCATATAAACATATCTAGCTTTGTTTAATAAGTTCGCTTTCCCTGTTTTCTTAAGCTTCGGCTTTCTTGCTGATTTCTACCATCCCTTTCACTATCTGTCAGATATAATCTGATTTGCTTTACCCTGTCACCTGTGTTTGTATATATTTGTGTATCATGTTGTGTCTTGGTTCTTTTTTCTGTATATGTAATGTACGGCGCTGTGGACCCTTTGTGGCGCCTTATAAGTCAAAGATAATAATAATTATTATGAAACATGTTGGCACAATCTTATTTGATCAGTCTGCCAGAGCAGCATGTGAGCACCTCACGCACTGAGGTCATGAGATGCAAACTACCAGCCAAATATCTCTCTTTAATATATAAAAATGTGTACTGTGTGTTTTTCAAAAAAATGCATTTAAAATAATCCTTATAATAAATGGCTATCCAGTATGTTCACCACAAAGGTGAAATGCTTCAAACATCTGCCCGAAAACACTTCTTTTGTAACAACTGTGTATGAGCCCTAAATGTGCCCAGTGATCGGTGGTGGTTTGAATGAATAACAGTGCAGGGATGGTTGGCAGACAGTGGTATAAGTGAAGGGCAGAGCTATTCCAAGGGGTTTGCTGGTGATATAATAAGTGCAAAGGAGGAAGGATTAATTATATTGCCAGTGCAATGGAGGCTGGCCATATGTTCAACAAAGTGATCTGAGAATGGTACCAGTGCAAGGTAGAAGGAGGCAATGGAATCAATACAAGAACCACTAAAGTATCACCAGAGCTGAAATAAGGCTCTGGGAGGAATGGGGCACTTAAGACGGGGGGTTATCATTTTCGATACATATTAGACAAATACACAGGCAACCCTGTGCACTACTGCTAGGTGCATGCAGCTCTGCCTTCACGAGCACTACAGTGTGAAGCGGGACATACTTCCCAACTGTCCTTGCAGTTGGACGAAATCCTGACTAAGCAAGATGGTCACCCAAATTCAAAACTGCCCGACCAGATTCAGGACAGTTGACAGACTGCCCTTCTCTCTCCTACCTGTCTTGTCACTTTCACCACCTGAGGCTGCTGGTGTCTTTAGCTCAGTTGCTGGTTGTCTGGTTCCTGGAATGTTGGAGTATCCCTATTTAGAAAAAAAAAATGGGTACATGAAGTTTAGAAAACTCCAACCATCCCTGGCATTAAATCAATAGCACCCACATTTAATAATTAGGCTTCCCTCCAGCCCTAAAATTAAAATTATAGTACTCGCATTTGATAAACAAATCTATTTCCCTCCAACCAGCCCTGGCATTAAATTAATAGTATTCCCATTTTAAAAGTAAAACCATTTCCCTCCATCCAAACAGCTCCAGCAATAAATTAATAGCATTTACGTTTAATATAACCATTTCCCGCAACCATCCCCGGCATTAAATAATTTAATAATCACAATTAAAAGCCCCACATTCAATTAATTGCCCCAAACTACCCCAGCATTAAATTAAAGGTCCCGTCAACCAATCTTAATTTAATAGGCTCGAGTATTAAATGAAATAGTCCCACCAATAAATGAAATAGCCCCACCATCACCCTACAAATAAAATAGCACCCATTAAATAATTAGCCCCCACCTTCACTCCACCATTAAATTAATAGCCTACATTCCACCTGTGTACTTTTAAGACAGCACCTCTCCCTTCCATCATATTACACAATATATTAAGACCTAACCCCATTCCCTCACACAACATAGCAACATACTCCCTCTTTCCTCACACATTACAGCAGCATACACTCCCCCTTTTCCTCACACATTATAGCAGCATATGCACAACCCTTTCCTCACATATTGTAGCTGCATACACCCCCTTTTCCTCACACATTTTACCAGCCAGCGGAAGGCTGGGCAGGGGGGCATTTACCCCCCGGGCAGGTCCCATAGTGGGCTACCTTGGGTTGTGTCACTGTCCACCTTCATTTTTGTCTGTTCAAATGTTTCTAATGGACTCCTGAGCCGAGTCTCACCCCCTGGAATAACATTTTCCAGTCCTTCCTTGCCCACCAGAGGAGGTAAGGGTCCAGCAGAGAGCATAACTGGATGGGGCGTGGTCAGTTCACAGAGGCCACGGCTAGTGCATTGTGTGGTATAATAGAATGGAGTGTAGTCCAGAAGAGGAACCCAAAATCAGGACTGTGCTACCAGAATCAGAACATTAGTTGTTAGCAGTCCTGTTCTCTCCTACCTGTTCTTGCAACTTTCACTACCTGCAGCTGCTGGTGTCTTAAATTTTGTCGCTGTTTGCCTAGATCTTGGAATATTGGGGCCCTGCTTGGAAAAAAAGTTAGTTACATGATATATGGAAAACCCAGCAGTAAGCAGGGGCGGGCTGGGCAGGGGAGCATATAACTCCTTTGTCCCCCGGGCCTGTCTGTATATTAGGTGCCGTCTGCATATACAGAATGCTATCCAGTGCACAAGCAGCCACATCACATGTTACATGATGCGGCCGCATCACTAATAAAATATTGTACTACAAGTTGTAGTACAATACTTGGCCCTCGGGCTATAGCCAGTCCCTGGCAGTAAGTGAATAGCACGCCCAACTAGTCTGGATGTTAATTCAATAGCACCCATGTTTAATAATTAGGCCTCCCTCCAGATCTACAATTAAAATAATAGTACTCACATTTGATAAATAGATCTATTTTCCTCCAACCAGCCCTGACATTAAATTAATAGTATAACGATTTTAAAAGTAAACCCATTTCCCTCCATCCAAACCGGTGGTAGTCAGTTTCACGATACTGACTACCCCGACATAGACTATGACATGAGGATTCTGAAGAACTACTATCCCGAACTGAAAAAAAAATGTCTTACCATGATCCAGATGACTTCATGTGACGACCTGATGTTTTCCTGACTGTGGAAAATGACGTCACGTGAAAACGTGACTTCTCTTAAAGCGGCGATTGATGGACCCGGCTGCCATTCATCTAATGTAAGTATTATTTTAGGGGTTAGAGTTAGTGGTGTTAGGGTTAGGAGTTAAGGTTAGGGTTAACCTTACCTTTACAAGCCGCGTCCGGCTACCCAGCAGTAAGTGAATACTTTAGCACCCCCCCAAATAGTCTGGATGTTAAATCAATAGCACCTGTGTTTAATAATTAGGCCACCCACACTGCAACCAACCCTGACATTATATTAACAGTATTAAAGGTGGGTTCATTCAAAAATCACCTAGGCGAATTGTTGCAACCAAACTGTGGTTTACTCAACAGATGGCAAAACAGGCAGAGTAATTCTCTAGAAGCACAGTGTAGTCACGTAATGGAAGCGCCATTCCTAGTCACCACACAAGATACAGTCACGGATCCCAAAAACCACAGTTTATATAACTGATTATTCCCAGGGTCAGGAAGCTAATAGCGAAGTCTGTTAGGGCTCACTGGTGATTGATGGTAATATGACCGGCTACCCCATGGAGTATCCTACCCCCTGCTGACTAGTGACCCTAGGAGTGCCTTGGAGTATGGGCCAGATTAGTATGATGCCATGTTCTTGTTGACTAGAGAACAAAAGTGGATGATATGGAGTTTGTTTACTCTCCTTGTTTAGCCCAGACACCTTGTCCTGTCTTATCTTTCATAAATCTTACACCTGGCGACATTTAAGAATAGACCCTTCTAACACACAATCATTAACCTAAAATATACAGGAAATATAATAACATGTTTTAATTTATAAATTCAACAAGGAACAGTTCTGAAGATATGTGTGGTGATGAATTCGGGTGCAGGTCTTCTCTGCTCTAGTAGACAAAATACTGCAGGGTGCGTCAAATACATAGGTGGAGCATACATTTTCAAAAGGACACACAGAATAAATATAAAAATATTCAATTAATGTCACCTGTTAATAATATAGGCATTAATGATAAAACATTAAAAAATGTTTTTATTCCATAAAATATTTTTTTTAGGATGTTGTTAATGTCTACAGTACATAAAATACATGTTTACAGTTGCTCCTGATTGTTTTAGCATGCATACATAGCCATCATCACTAGTAATCGGCACTTAGACTAGACTTGCAGCTGGTGCAAGTGATATGACAGAAAGACAAGTACTTTTGAAATGCCTGGAGATTGACTACGGTCAAACGCCCCTTCCATGCCCCGTTCCCTCCATAAAATCGTACTCTGTAGTAAATGTCCTTTGCGTTCGAAGAATAAGTGAACGCGGCTGCTTTCTGTGGCGTATGGTCTGGTTCTGGGCATGCGCAGATGGATTTTGTGGATGATATGCACAAAATTGCTGTTTACGTTCCTTGATGAATAAAGCCCACAATGTTTATCTCTAAGCAGCCCCAACATTCAAATAGTAGTATTCTTATTTAATAAATAGACCTATTTACTCTCAATCAGCCCTAACTTTAAATTAATAGCATTCACATTTAATAAATAAACTTATAATTGTACAAAAGCACCATTTGCCTTGCCTAATGCGGTTTACATCATCAGTCCCGCCACCTTTTGTGACAGTGCTTCCTATATAAACAAATGCGTCCACTTGCTCAATTTAATTTCTACTGATGCTGAGCTTACTTGCAAAGTTTGCCTTGACCCTCATCTACTTTGTTTTGCAGATGTTGACTTTCAACCCAGTCTGCTCTGCTTATCGCTGAAACCGAGCTAGCTTCTCCTCCATATCTTGATATCGGTGTGAGAGAAGGCAAACATCATCTGCAAATTCTAGGTCTACCAGCCAGACATGTAATCTACATTGTACACCTCTCTGTCTACTCTCCACAACTGTCTTCATAACTCTATCCAATACTAGTAAAAACAGGGTTGGAGAAAGAATGCATCCTTGGCATCCTCCTGACTTAATGGCAAAGCCCTCAGTTAGCTTTCCCTTGTGGAGAACTTGGCATTCATAGCCATCATACATTTCCTTAATGATATTAATAATTTTGCTGAGTATACCATTTTATTTCAGGGTGTGCCACATGAGTGAAATGCTTTCTCAATATCATTGAATATTAAATAGAGGGTGTTTTGCCACTTGCTGCTTTGCTATAAGATTATTCGGAGTGTGTTGATGAGGTCAACGCAGCTGCCATGTTTACGGAACCCGGCCTGTTCTGACTTGATCTAGGTGTAAGTAGCGTATAAAGCAGAGGGTGTTTAGTACAAGTCTCTCTGTACCCCAGCTGCACCACTCTGTCTAAGCGTTTTAACAAAGCCACAATATTCTTGTTTACTATCATTTATTTAACATTTATTTATTTTTGAAACTGATGGTATTAAGGTTTCTGCAAGTTTATTATGAGTCATTATAGAAAACCTAACAAAACATTACATACTATTTATTAAACTTATGTACCCAATGTAGTGTGATCATATATTACTTTAGGAGCTAGTTATCCAGGGATGGAGTGGTTGGGGAGTGCTGTAGGAAATAGGTTATAGGTTTAGATAAAGGAGTCTTATACATTAATCAATTTAGATATATAGTGGTATATGATGTACACTTGAAGCTGTGCTACCATCCATTTTGCTTTGTATCAAAATTAAACCCACCTTTTTTTTTTAACAGGGAAGCTAAATGCAAGAAGAATTTAAGACATATTTAAGCTACAGACAAAGGGACAAAGTCTTAAAATAAGCTACTCGAAAAAGTGAATATACTCAACAAACCACAACTTAAATGGCATTACCCATAAGTATTCTCCTTTGGAGTATCATTATTTTTCTGATTGGTCCATTAAATTATTATTATTAGATTTCAGTGGTATATAACATATCAGTATAGCATGTCATGAAAATACTGTCTGGAAAAATAGAGATAAGGCAAATGTTGTCATATATTCTTATGCTAAATGAAGAATTTGTATAAACAGAGAGCAAATGCCGAAAACCTGAGTACAGTATGTGTCTTAGACCTGTACACATTACAGATATATATATATTTTCACAGTGCTGGAAACTGAGCCATCACCCTTGCAATTAAGTATAAAGAGCCAAAAATATGTCTTTCATTTATTAAAATAAAAACCCATAAAAACAAAATAAAATAAAATGTCACAATAACATCTAGAATACCTGATCAGTGCAGTGTCCTAGACATAAGGTGTAAATTCCAATGTAAAAAGATATCAAGGTTGTTATGATTGGATGACTTTCTCTGTTCACCCACTGACTATGTGCTCCTCCTACTCGTTAAACTCAATGTCGCTGGAGACTAATAATATCAAGAGCGTGTAGTATGTTGATGTGGATCAGCTACTAGGGTAGCAAACACGTAAATGAGGAATAAGAACAGCCCGGAGTACTCCGTTGCTGACGCGTTTCATCACAGTAAGTGATTTCTTCAGAGGACCGATCTTGAACGGTCCTCTGAAGTAATCACTTACTTCACAACCCCAGAGGGTCAGACTGGGGAGATCAGTTCTATAGACAACCCCCTGCGGCCTGGCGTTCCCTTTATCAGCAGGGTTTACTGGACAGAGATATTACTGGAGGGGATGTTGATACCAATGGGCAAAGTAGAAATTATATAAGGGCATCTCTCCACTGTTCCGCCACCGTCAGCTAGGCCAGTCCCTTTAATGAGCCTGCCACTCAACACTTATGGGTCACAACATATATATTCCCAATATGCACCAGCTTTTGCGGGTTTGGGCAGTTGTAGGAACGGCGGTGTTCAGGATTTCTCTCTGCTGCTATTTCCAAACTTGCCAATTAGATAGGATATAACACGACCCCATGCCCGTTCACTACTACACCCCTTCTCTCAGCCCCCACCTATAACACCACAAGGTTTGATCCAACAACAGGCCACCCCAATAGCACGGTCATAGAGTGTCATCATGCTAGCACCGCTAGCATGTCAGATTTACTGTTTTCACTGGCCATATTCTGGAATGATGAACAACGAGTAGAGTGCAAAGTGCCGTTAGGCAGTTTCGAATTACCTACCAAGCCAGAGATTTCAAGTTAGGGACCACAGAGGCCCATACCTCATTCCCCATGTAGTTACGCATGAGGCCAACTCAGCCCCCTTACAAGGAATATTGGCCTGACACTTAACCGTGATACATATAGGCAGCAGGACGAGCCACATAGGCCACGAAATTTCAAACATCATACTCCCAAGTGAAATGAGTACAGAATGTCTGACCCAGTGATCCCAGCCACCACCCTACCTACTCAACCTTCAGCCACCCCCCCATTGGGTATATGAATTTAGTGTGGTAGACACTAACATTCTTTTGGTTGCAGATTCCCAGAGCCAGAATACCATAATGGCAGACAGGAACGCCTCCAGATCAACAGAAGAAACCAGGCATCCGGCAACACAATCATTCCGGCACCAGTACTTCCGCCGACGGGCTACAAATGAGGCAGAAGTCGCCTCTACCTCTGGTGAGAATCTTTTGGCTACTATACATAATACTGGTAACAGTAGCCCCCCCTTGACTAGCACTAGTGATGACTTCTCTGACACTGACCAGGGCCCGCCCAAATTTTTGAAGCTATTCCAGTCTTCATTTGGCAAACAACATTTAAAATCAGGGACGGTCTTAGGTCCCCAAGTAGACAGGTACGCAAACGACTCTGGGCAGTGTGATCATAGGTCCTTTATGTTTGGAGTCAGAGCTAGTGTCAGGGACAGGATTAAAAAAAGGATATTCGCCAATATGTTTACGATCACAGATCATGAGCAAAAAGGGTTTGGCCGAAGCTAAGGATAAGAATGGTATAGGAGAAGACGCGTACAAGTCCTTCGCAAACTGGCTAAGTTGTTACTGCATTTTTGCCCCATATACATTGAATATAGACCTAATTAAAAAATGGACGTCTGGCGGTATTTGCACATGATTATGGATATGTATCAGATGGATGACCCCTTAGTTTGGCACTTGTATGATGACATCTTTAGAAGGAAAATGAGTGAAAGGGCTAGCATTCCTTTAGGTAGCAAGGACATTGACATCTGGTTGGACCTGATGCGTCTTAGCAAACAGGCTTTAAACATTTCGAGTCATAAGCCATTTCATTCAGCGAGAAGGGGGATAGCAACCCTCCCTCCCAAAAATAAATGCTTTTCATTCAACGCGGGATCCTATTCCTGTGTCACTGCATGCAAATATCGCCACGTGTGCTCAAATTTCTGAGGATCACATCCTGCCACGGAATGTACTAGGCCCATATCCACCACAGGCAAGGTATGCATTAAAGCCTCCCCGCCTCCCCGTTTTAGACTCCCAATCCAAGGTACCCTATGTCCACCCATTCCCCACAATTTAAAATCTGCATGAAGTTTTCCCGTAGTACTATCTGGAAAAATAGCAAAAGAAGTTAGCTTGGGCCATATGCTGGGCCCATTTCTAAACCCCCCACCATACCTCATGTGATAGTGTCTCCGGTCGGAGTAGTTCCAAAGAAAACCCCTGTAAAATTTAGGCTCATCCAACACCTGTATTACTTTTTTGGCAACTCAGTAAACGATGCCATAGACCCTGCCCACAGTACAGTTAATTATCAATAATTTGAATCGGCTTTAACATTAGTGCAGGAATTTAGCCATGGTTCATTAGTAGCCAAACTAGATATGGAATCAGCATTTAGATTATTATCCCTGCATCCTGAATCATTTAGATTCATGGGTTTTAGACACATAGATGGATTTTATATTGATCGCTGCCCACCCATGCAGTGCTCCATTTAAGGCACTTACTTCGAGAGCTTAAGCTCTTTTCTGCACTGGGGCTTGCAAGCAGGAACAGGTCACCATGGAATAGCGCATTATCTGGACGATTCCATTTCCTCATAATCGGTCCCTCGAGTTTCCCTCAGTGTGGTAACATATTGCATGCAGCCAAAACCTTGTTCACTGTGCTGGGAGTACCCATAGCTCATGAGAGGGCCTCGTCTCTCGCCTGTCCTTCTTAGGAATAGAAATTGATACAGCAGCAGGTTGCTGTCATCTCCCACAGGACAAAATTCAGAGAATGATCCAAGCCATTGGAGACATTTAAAGTTCACAATCCAGCCAGCTAAAAAAAGTACAATCCTTTTTAGGCCTTTTTAATTTTGCATGCAGGGTCAGCGGGGAAGACCAGACCGCATTCCCTGATCTGTTTGTCAGCAGAGATTAGAGAAGATCTGAAAGTGTGGGCTAGATTTCTGCAGAATTTTATTGGCAACTGTATCTGGCCTACCACCCCTACTCCCCCGTTTCCAACTTGCATCTTGAACTGTATACAGATGCATCGGGTTCCCTGGGTTTTGGCATTTACCTGAATGGAGATTGGTGTGCAGCCTGCTGGCCGGAAGCTTGGCATCATCTCCAACAATTTAGTTTTGGAACTTTTCCTGATTATTGTAACAGTAGAACTCTGGGCCTCTATCCTGCGTGATAAACACATAATCTTTTGGTGTGATAATCTGAGAGTTGTACAGGCGACAAACAAGCAGAGCGCTTCATCCCCACATGCCATTAGTCTCCTCCACCATCTCATTCTCTGTTGTTTGGAATATGACATCTTGTTTAAATCACAACATGTTCCAGGGGTGAAGAACAGTATTGCCGACTCCCTATCACGTTTCCAGTGGTATCGTTTTAGGGCATTAGCGACATACGCTAATCTTACGGGAACGTGTCCCCCTTATGTTTGTCAGATTATCAGGCCCGCATGACAGGACTAGCGGAGCGAGCCCTGGCCCCTTCCACAAGACGTGCATACCAGGCGGTGTGGAGTCAGTGGTCCACTTTCCTGAACTCAAAGGAGACCCAAGAGTCAGGTCAGACGGATTCCATTATGGCATTTATGTGGGAACGATATAGTACAGGCACGTCCAAGGAAGCCATGGAGGCTACTTTATCGGGTATATCATTCATGTCTCTCCTTCATAATGTCCCGGACGTAACAAAAAGTTTTATAGTGGTAAAAAACCTAAAAGGTTGGGCGCGAGAGAGACCAGTCCCGGAAGACCTGAGGCGACCAGTTGATATTCAGCTATTATGACAACTAATGCTGTCCCTTCAATCGGTAACCGAGAACACTTATGAATGCTTGTTATTCCAGACAGCCTTTGCACTAGCATTTTTTGGCGCATTTAGAATTTCCGATCTAGTAGCCCAGTCGAAGCTTCACCCCCTCTCAGACCTATTGAACCAACGCGTAGTTATTCAAGACTCTTAAGTATTATGTAAGATCATAAGGTCCAAAACAGACCAGGCTGGTAAAGATTCATGGACACACATGCTTACACATGCCACACGCTTACACTGAGATTTGTCCAGTGAAGTTGACTACACAAATTTTCTAATAATAGGCCTGCCCACTCCCCCGTTTTGCTAGTGCGTTTAGATAACACCCCTCCTACGAGTATTCAATTTCAGTCAGTCTTTAAAAGAGCCCTAAGTTTTAGGGGTTTGGACCCAGCACAGTATAGCACCCATTCCTTCCGGATTGGGGCTGCCACAGCAGCCTTAAGTGGTGCATCGGTAGCAGCCATTAAAACATTGGGGAGATGCAAATTGATGGCCTATAAGAAATACATTAGGCAAAATGTCTAACCATGTGTGCTTTGTTTTTTCCTGATTACTTAGCTTGCTCACCTCTCCTCAATTCCGGTAGCCCTTGGTTCTGCTGCTTGTTGCTTTTATGTGAGTGCGTGTAGGGATTTTTCCCATTTTTTTCCCTGGGCCGAGGCCTGATTAGTGGTGTGCCTCTGAGGTTTTTTCCGGGTTTTTACCTTCACAGGGGCTGCCAACTGCTCTCAACCCCCCTCTCTACCCTGCCTTCTCTTAGCTCAACCCACCCTCTTCCCTCTCCCACCTTTCTTCTTTCTTTCTTTCTTTCCAACTAGCTTTTTCCAATTTTCCGCTGATCGGGGCACAAGATGCACAGGAGATTTTTAATCGGGAACGGATCCCTCCATTACGCTACAATTGCTTATGTTGAAGGTTAAAGTGACCATAGCATTTTTATATTTACAGGTTTCCCGACTCAGACTAAACGTATCTGGATTGTTGGCCACTCATACGTGTTCTGGGAGTCCAGGCACAAAGAAGCTGGCAGATTCATACAATTTATAATCCCGATTGACATTAGCATTGACATAACAACGTGGCCCACCTGATATCCAAGTACTTAATTTAGGAGGCAATGACCTCAGTAAAGGGAAGTGAATAGACCTGATTCACAGATTACGCCAGCACCTGACATACATCAAAACCAATTGGACGACCATCAGTTTGATATGATCTGCAGTAGTGCCCTGTCTCTAGTGGAGGTCCGATATCCCCTTGAAGGTAATGGAAAAGGTAGTCAAAAGATTTAACCGAGGAGTAAGAGTAAGGTGTCACAGAATTTCAGAGATGGCCGCTAACCGGTATTAGCGCAACTGAACAGGGAGGCGCAGAGTCTAAGGTACCCCCGGTATTCACCAGAGACCCCCGCAGGGAAGTTTGGGCTTAGCTGCAGAGGGTACGCAGGTCGCGGTTTTCCAAGACAGTCACCGGTGTAGTGACAGTAGTAGACAGGCGTAGTCAGGCAGTCCAGGTCAAAGCCAAACGAGTGGTGCGGTACACAGGGAGGTTCCAAAGAGAAATCAGGTCAAGCCAAATAGACCAGCCGGGCAGCAAGGTACCAAAATGAAACACAGGAGAATAGTAACAGGAAGCCGAGTCAGAACCGAAGAACACTGGATCAGAAGTTCAGGAAGCGCTGGAGCAGGAGTGAACCAATACTGTGGCACCAAACATGTGTCAGATGGTGCTTTATAAATCATAAGGTGCATCCTGATTGGGTAATGGAGATTTGGCGGTCAGACACGCTGACAGGTGAGCTGCCTAGCAACGGGACGTGACTGAACAAGGCATGTGCACGCATTGCTTGTAAGGAACAAGGAGCGTCCCGCAACGGGACACGGCTGACGAGAAGGTGCAGCCGTCTGTCTCCTGCACCAAGTGTCAGTGCGGAGACGGCGCCTGACAGTAACCCCCTCCCCTGAAGAAGAAGCATTGTAAATCTGATTCTTCAAAAACTTTGACAGCAGATGGGGGGGGGTCATGTAGGTCTTTCTTATTCATCCAGGATCTTTCTTCAGGGCCATAACCCTTCCAGTGGATGAGGATCTTACCATGAATGGATCGGGATTTCAAGATGTGTTCAATCTCATATTCGTCGCTCAAGGCTGTCTTGATGGCAGGAGGCGGAGGCTGACGGTTGGAGAATTTATTAAGCACCAATGGTTTTAATAAAGAAATATAAAATGAATTATACTGACGGAGTGAAGGAGGTAGATGGAGCTTATAGGTAACCGCATTAAAAATATAAGAAATGCAGAAGGGCCCAATGTATTGGGGGAGGGGGGGCGAATTTAATTGAAGGTTTCTTGAGTCTCAAATTACGCGTGGACACCCACACCTTGTCCTCAACGTGAAGAACTGGAATCCTCCTACGGTGACGATCAGCAAAGTGTTTATGCTGTTCCGAGGACTGTAAGAGTTTATATCGTACCTGAGTTCAAATCTTCGAAAAGTCACTGACCATCTCTTGAGCTGCAGGTACTGATGCACTGGGAACTTCTGAAAAGGTGGGAAGTATGGGATGTCTGCCAAATATGGTAAAGAAGGGAGATGTTCCAGATGATTCATGTTGATGGATATTATGTGAAAACTCTACCCAAGGTAGATAATCACTCCAGGAGGATAGGTGATCAGAGCAATAACAACAGAGGAACGTCTCCAAATCCTGGTTGACCCGCTCAGTCTGACCATTGGTCTGGGGATGGTATCCCGAGGAGAATTTTAGCTTAATTCCTAGATTGTTGCAAAAGGATTTCCAGAATCTTGAAATTAATTGTACACCTCTGTCGGAGATGATCTCAATGGGGCAACCGTGGATCTAAAAAATATTCTTAATGACAAGAGTGGCTAAATCAGCAGCAAATGGTAATTTCTTGAGAGGGACAAAATATGCCCATTTGGAGAAACGATTGACCACCACCCAAATAGTATTGAAGCCATGACTATTGGGGAGGTCAGTAATAAAATCCATGCTGATGCTTGCCCAAGGTGAGTCTGGAACCGGGAACGGAAGAAGAAGCCCTGCTGGCGGATGCCTGGGTGTTCTTGTGATGAGCACATACTCCGCAAGCTGCAACATACTCTTGAACGTCAGCACTCAAGGACGGCCACCAATAGCTGCGGAACAAAAAAGCAATGGTCTTCTTAAACCCAGTGTGACCAGCAAATCTGGAATTGTGAGCCCAAGCCAACAGTCTGGGACGGAAATGGGTCTCCACAAAAGAGTGTCCAACAGGTGGTGTCCAACTGAGGATTTAATCAAGGCCAAAATCTTCAGATGACTGATGATAGGTCTAACGTCTGGCTGGAAAGAATCCAAAGGATCATAAGACCTGAAAAGTGCATCAGCCCTGGAATTTTTTGACCCAGCATGATAAGTCAGGATCAACTGGAATAAAAAAAAAAGTGACCAGTGGCTCAGTTGAGGGTTAAGGCACTGAGCAGATTTCAGTTAGGTGAGGTTCTTATGATCTGTGAATGCCGTGATAGGACGGAGAGCGCCTTTCAGCAGGTACCACCATTCTTCTAAGGCTATCTTGATGGCCAGGAGCTCCTTGTCCCCGATGCTATAGTTGGCCTCACCAGGTAAAAATTTCCTGGAGGGAAAGCCACATGGAGAGAAGGTTCAAACAGAATTCTTCTGAGAGAGAACTGCTCCCACACCCACCGAGGAAGCATCAACATCTAGAAAGAACGGTTGTAGTTGGTCAGGCTGTCTCAAGACAAGAGTGGTGGCGAAAGCTTCCTTAAGAACTTTTGAAAGCCAAAACTGCCTCCTGAGGCCAGTTTTTGACTAATCCACCTTTATGGGTAAGTGACGTAATGGGCGAGATCACCGAAGAGAAGTTTTTAATGAATTGCTGGTAATAGTTGCAGAATCCAATAAAACGCTGAGTTTCCTTTAGGCCAGAGGGTTGAGGCCAACTGAGGTGTTATGCACGTTTTGTCGCTATCCAATAACAATTGTCGAATCTCGATTTGTGTTTCCAACGCACAAATATTTGTTCTCAAAAAGTAACAGAATAATTCAAGCAAAATAATAATAAGTACAGCTGTTACTTATCGCAGGTGCTCTGGATCCAGTAAACAGTCATTCAGGTCTGAAGTTTGTCGTCAAAGATGACTGTCCACTAGATGAAAAGCTCCTGCTTATATGCAGATAGAAATACAGTGAAACAATGCAGATGACGTGGCTTGCCTCTATTGGTCCAGGCTTCAGGAGGGTCCAGGGTGTTGCAGATCATAGGCTAGTTTAAACCAAAATATCCAAAGGTGGGGGTCATCTCTCCAGGGGATGTGTTCCGACTTTCCTGCCGAGAATCCAGTCTCAACTAGTCTATTAGCATTTTTTAGTCAGCATCACTTTAAAGGTTTATTCCCATGCATCAATAACTAGAGTATGCAATGTGCGATCTCTTCGCCGCTGCTGATGAATAGGGGATTAAAATGATACCAGACATGAACCATATGTTTTACTAACATGCATATAATTTATAATATTACACATAAATACTACTATATTTCAACATAAATAACTATGTGTTGTAACTACAAATAATGTGTACTAATTACAAATGTGTGTGTTTGTGCGAATGTATATAAAAAGTGTAAAAACTGTTATTGCCACGTGTTGTGACTGGATACGCCCTTCCACGCCGTAGCGTGCTCTACGCATTTTTTCAGACAAAGGCAACCAAGTTTGCTAGATATAAATTGAAATTACTTTATCCAATTTGCTGACTCCGACAGAGGATAGATTCTACCTTTTTAAGATCCATTTGAAGACCCATGCTGGAGATTATATACCCGATGAAAGGGACCTGACGTTGATCAAAAATTCACTTCTCCAATTTGCAATATAGGTGATTGGTACAGAGGCGATTCATAACTTCTTTGACATGATCACGATAAGAGGTGATGTTCCAGGAAGAAGACCAAGATATGGTCAAGGTAGACGACTACAGATTCATACAAAGATCTCTGAAGATTTTGTTGATGAATTCTTGTAAAACCGCAGGGGCATTAAAAAGCCCAAAGGGCATCACTAGGTACTCATAATGCCCGTCTCTCGTGTTAAAGGCGGTTTTTCACTCGTCACCTTGGCGAATGCAGATAAGATAATAGGCTCCTCTTAGATCCAGTTTGGTGAAAATCTGTGCTCCACGGATCTGATCAAAGAGTTCTGATAAGAATTGTAACGGGTAACGGTCTCTCACCATAATAGCATTCAGCTTCTGGTAGTCAATACAGGGTCTAAGGGTACCGTCTTTTTTTTGGACACAAAAGAACCCTGCACATGCCGGTGAAGAAGACTTGCGGATAAAACCACGTTCAAGATTCTCAGAGACGTATACAGACATGGCTTGTGTCTCAGGGAGAGATAGGGGAAAAACTCTGCCCCTGGGGATACAATTGTTGGGTACGAGGTCAATGGGGCAACCCCAGGATCAATAAGGCAGGGACTCGGCTGCAACTTTCTGAATATATCTACAAACTAAGCATTGGCCTCAGGTAGAGGAGGCTACCGAGTAGAGGCTAGACAGGAGATCGAAGCCTGTACAGCAGTCAAACAGTCTTGTTTGCAGGTGGACCCCCAACAAATGACTTGGGCCGGAGACCAATCGAACAGCGGATTGTGAGTGTAGGGAAGGCCCAGAATAACAGGATTGACGGAATCGGGAAGAATCAGGAAACTTATCCACTCAGAGTGAAGCGCTCCTATTGCCAGCCGTAAGGGACTGGTATTGCTGTCGATGGAACCGTTGCTGATACGATTACCATCAATCGCGGTCAGTACCAGAGGCTGTGGCAATGGAAGGATGGAGAGATGAAGCTTGGAAGCCAACTCAGCGGAAATGAAGTTCCCAACAGATCCAGAGTTCACAAAAACTGTCAATTGCTGGGGCCATCCGGAGAAAATAGCGTAATAGGCATCAGAAATTCAGAATCTCTCAAGGAGTAGGAAGTGAGGGACTTGGATCCTAGGACGACCCCCCTGTCATTTCCTTGGATGGGGCGTTTCCCGGCCTCTTGGAGCATGAGGAGAGAAAGTGACCCGAGTCCCCACAATAAAGGCAAAGACGATTCATGATGCATCTGTCACGCTCCTCCTGGGAAAGGCGAGAGCTGCCAATTTGCATAGGTTCTTCCGGAAGAATTGCTGGAGCTTGGAACTGAGGCGCCAGGCAAGGGAAGGAGCACTGGGTCTTTTCTCGTTCTTGAGTACGTTCCCTGTGGCGGATGTCCACCTTAACTCACAGAGAGACCAAGTCATCAAAATTAAACGGGAGGTCACGGGAGGCCAGATTGTCCTCAATGCGGTCGTTTAACCCTTGCCAAAAGGTGGCTACCATGGCCTCGTTGTTCCAACGGAGTTCTGAAGCCAAAGTGCGAAACTGCATGGCATGCTCCGCAGCAGTGAGTCAACCTTGACGGAGAGCTAATAGGCCAGAAGCGGCAGAGGAAACACGACTAGGCTCATCAAAGACCCTACGAAAATTCTTAATGAATGTAGAAGAATCTCGGAGCGTAGGATCATCCTGTTCCCAGACTGGAGAAGCAAGGAAAAGCACAGGCCAAGGCTTGACCAGAGAGGAGGGAAATTATATAAGCCACTTTGGTCCTCTTGGAGGAGAAATTTCCGAGGCAAGCTCAAACTGAATAGTGCACTGGTTAAGGAACCCACAGCATTTCTTAGGATCACCATCATATTTCTCCGACAGTGGAATACGTAGGCCTCTGGAACTAGAGGTGCTAGCAGTAGATGTTGTTCCTGCGGAGGAAACTGTTACTGCTAAGGCCACTTGACTTGCTGGAAGAGATACCTGAAGGGAGTCTAAACGAGAAACAAGCCATTGTAGACATTGCAAGAGTTGTCCCTGATTGGAGTCTTGCTGAACCACCCTCTGGGCTAAGTGGAGCAGAAGGTTTCGAGCTGAGGGTTCGTCCTGTCCACTCATATGGCCAGAGTATACTGTCATGGAATTTCAGAGATGGCTGCTAACCGGTATAACGCAACTGAACAGGGAGGCACGGACCCCCGCCAGGGAGTTTGGGCTTAGCTGCAGGGTACGCAGGTCGCGGTTCTCCAAGACAGTCACCGTTGTAGCGACAGGCATAGTCTGGCAGTCCAGGTCAAAGTCAAACGAGCGGTATAGTACACAGGGAGGTTCCAGTGAGAAGTCAGGTCAAGCCAAATAGTCAAATCAGCCGGGCAGCGAGGTACCAAAACGAAACACAGGAGAATAGTAATAGGAAGCCGAGTCAGAACCGAAGAACACTGGATCAGAAGTTCAGGAAGCACTGGAGCAGGAGTGAACTAACACTGTGGCACCAAACATGTGTCAGAGGGTGCTCTATAAACCATAAGGTGCATCCTGATTGGGTGATGGAGATTTGGCGGTCAGACACGCTGACCGCTGATAGGTGAGCGGAGATAGCTTCCCGCTGCCTAGCAATGGGACGCGACTGAACAGAGCATGCGCACACATTGCGTACAAGGAACAAAGAGCGTCCCGCTGCTAGGCAACGGGACGCATCTGACGAGAAGGTGCAGGCATCCTGACATAAGGGTTCACATTAAACTATTGGGTGGCTCCGTAATCGAACACTTCTTGTTAGCTACAGGACAAACACAACTGTTTAGCAGGGATGGAGTTCACTTCACAGATGAGGGTTTAGTTATATTCATTCAGCAGATCTATAGTCACTTACAGGTTTTTTGTGTTGGTTAGGCAGTGGTGGGCTGTCAGTCCTCTTAGGACGTCTAGCATGGTAGGAATTCACCTTAGGCAGTGGCTGATCATTACAGTGTTATCTCTGGTTGACCGCAGGTGCTACCCCCTTCGAGGAAAGTGACTCATGGTCCTTTTTGGTGAGGATCCCTTGGCCCGCTTCTAAGGGCGGCCATTGTGCAGTCAGGAGGGGGTGTAGTCACTCTGACGTCAGATTTAGCGCTGGCCAGGCAGTAAAGGATTTGTCCCGTTAAGTGCAGTAGGCCGTTAGCCATCCACGCTTGGTACCAAATATCAGTTTGATTTAGCTACCTCAAAGTTCACTTTCACAGCGACTTATTCATTTAATTAATTAATGAACTGTGACCTTCTTTAGCCACTTTCAGAAGTCTCAGTGTGGTTATTCTTCAGATAAGTTAAATAAGTGGTATATGCCTTATGAGATTATGGTTAAGAGAGTGAAACACATACAGGTTATACAGTTTAAAATTATATTGTGTATAAATAGAAGTAAGCATACACATTTGTAAGCCCTTACGTACAAACATATTTTGAGGTGGATGTACCTGAACATACATGGGTCATGCACATGTAAGACTGCACCTTTGTGGTAGAATGTTTATGAGTACGTTTGGAGCACAAAATGCGTCAAACTGTAAATCATGCTTTAAATTAACAGATAAACAATTGGGAAATTGGTTGGAGGTGCGTAAAATTGCTCTGCGCATGCTCAGAAACGGACCATCCGCCAGTGAACGCAAGAGCATACAATTCATCTTCGAGTTCAAATGACTCTTCCGACATCCTTCCATTTTAGGGCTGTAAGGTGGGGGGGGGGGCGTATGCACGTAGGTAATGTTCAGTAAGGGTGAGCCAAGGTTGGGTACACTCACTTTTGTCTGATTGAAGCTCTGGGCATCTGTGTGGTTTGTTACTTTTAGCCATTTCACTTGCACCAGCTACCGGGCAGGTTTAAGTGCCAAGTGATAGTGATGATGGACGCGTATGCATGTAGAGCTTGTGTTTGCAAATGTATAAATGCATTTTATGTACACTAATGGTCAAAAGTTTTGAGAATGACACAAATATTATTTTTCACAAAGTCTGCTGCCAGTTTTTCTGATGACAATTTGCATAATTTGCATATACTCAAGAATCTCATGAAGAGTGATCAGATGAATTGCAATTAATTTCCCTCTTTGCCATGACAATGAACTTTAGCTCAAAAACAACATTTCCACTGCATGTCAGCTCTGCCACAAAAGGACCAGCTGACATCAGGTCAGTGATTCTCTCGTTAACACAGGTGAGAGTGTTGATGAGGACAAGGCTGGAGATCACTCTGTCATGCTGATTGAGTTAGAATAACAGACTGGAAGCTTTAAAAGGAGGGTGGTGCTTGAAATCATTTTTCTTCCTCTGTTGGACATGGTTATCTGCAAGGAAACATGTGCAGTCATCATTGCTTTGCACAACAATTGGCTTCATAGGCAAGGATATTGCTGCTAGTAAGATTGCACCTAAATAAACCATTTATCGGATAATCAAGAACTTCAAGGAAGAAGTTCAATAGTTGTGAAGAAGGCTTCAGGGCACCCAAGAACGTCAAGCAAGTGCCAGGACAATCTCCTAAACTTGATTCAGCTGCGGGATGGGGGCACCACCAGTGCAGAGCTTGCTCAGGAATGGCAGCAGGCAGTTGTGAGTGCATCTGTGAGCACAGTGAGGCGAAGACCTTTGGAGGATGGCCTGGTGTCAAGAAGGCCAGCAAAGAAGCCACTTCTCTCCAGGAAAAACATCAGGTACAGACTGATATTCTGCAAAAGGTACAGGGATTAGACTGCTGAGGTCTGGGGTAAAGTCATTTTCTCTGATGAATCCCCTTTCAAATTGTTTGGGGCATCTGGAAAAACGCTTGTCCAGAGAAGGAAAGGTGAGTGCTACCATCAGTCCTGTGTCATGACAGTAAAGCATCCTGAGACCATTCATGTGTAGTGTTGCTTCTCAGCCAAGGGAGTGGGCTCACTCACAATTCTGCCTAAGAACACAGCCATGAATAAAGAATGGTACCAAAACCTCCTCCAAGAGCAACTTCTCCCAAATATCCAAGAACAGTTTGGTGACAAACAATGCCTTTTCCAGCATGATGAAGCACCTTGCCATAAGGCAAAAGTGATAACTAAGTGGCTCGGGGATCAAAACATAGAAATTTTGGCTCCATGGCTAGGAAACTCCTCAGACCTTAATCCCATTGAGAACTTGTGGTCAAGAAGCGGGTGGACAAACAAAAACCCACAAATTCAAACTCCAAGCATTAATTAGGCAAGAATGGGTATCCATCAGTCAGTTTGTGGCCCAGAAGTTGATTGACAGCCAGGGCCTGATTAAGGGTTCTGGCCGCCCTAGGCTAATACGGCCGCAGCGCCCCCCCTCCCCCTCCTCCAAATATATTTAGGTGTATAGGAACACTCCTGAATATGAATGTTCAGGTGTATTCTCCAGCATTCAAATTTAGACAGATTGTGCCATTGTCTCTTACCTGTTCTTGCTCTTCTCTCTTGCAACTTTGTTATCCTCTCGCTGGCTTCTGGAAAGTTGGCGTCCTGTTTTGAAAATGCAAAAATGTATTATAATGCAAACCCTGAATGATTAGGCCCTTTAGTTAAAACAAAACACTCCATTATGGCCAGCTAAAAGTACCCCATTGGACAGGCATATATAAGCAATATCTGAATATTTGTTGTCAATCAAATACAAACCTCTACCAGCCCCATCTCACTAATATTTAGTATTCTAGTGATTGCTGAGACCACCCATGTGACCACCACACAATCATGAGATTCTGCCCCCCAAAGCTGCTCTATTTTTTAAATACCCCCTGCAGCCATTTTCTTAACCACAACACCCAACTTTTCTTAACCACAACCCCCAACAGCCATTTTCCTTAACCCCTGCTGCAGCCATTTTCTTTACCTCCCACCCTGCATCCATCCCCCTTGCAGCTATTTTCCTTACCTCCACTCTGTAGCTATCCCCCCCCCCGTCACATCAAAACTCCCCCAGTCACATATATCAGCCCCCCTCCTCTGCCCTCCTTCATACATATCAACCTCTCTCCCTCCCTATAAATTTTCATGGCAGCCCCCCCCCCACCCTATAGATTTGTATGACAGTCCCCCTCTCCCTCCCTATACATATGCATGACAGTCCCCCCTCTCCCTCCCTATAGATATGCAGGGTAGTCCCCCCCCTCCCTATAGATATGCAGGGTAGTTCCCCCCCCCAGGGCCTGATTAAGGGTTCTGGCCACCCTAGGCTAATACGGCCGCAGCGCCCACCCCCCCCCCCCCATCCTCCTCCGAATATATTTAGGTGTATAGGAACACTTCTGAATATGAATGTTCAGGTGTATTCTCCAGCATTCAAATTTAGACAGATTGTGCCATTGTCTCTTACCTGTTCTTGCTCTTCTCTCTTGCAACTTTGTTATCCTCTCGCTGGCTTCTGGAAAGTTGGCGTCCTGTTTTGAAAATGTAAAAATGTATTATAATGCAAACCCTGAATGATTAGGCCCTTTAGTTAAAACAAAACACTCCATTATGGCCAGCTAAAAGTACCCCATTAGACAGGCATATATAAGCAATATCTGAATATTTGTTGTCAATCAAATACAAACCTCTACCAGCCCCATCTCACTAATATTTAGTATTCTAGTGATCGCTGAGACCACCCATGTGACCACCACACAATCATGAGATTCTGCCCCCCAAAGCTGCTCTATTTTTTAAATACCCTCTGCAGCCATTTTCCTTAACCACAACCCCCCCCCCCCACAGCCATTTTCCTTAACCCCTGCTGCAGCCATTTTCTTTACCTCTCACCCTGCATCCATCCCCCTTGCAGCTATTTTCCTTACCTCCACTCTGTAGCTATCCCCCCCCCGTCACATCAAAACTCCCCCAGTCACATATATCAGGCCCCCTCCTCTGCCCTCCTTCATACATATCAACCTCTCTCCCTCCCTATAGATTTTCATGGCAGCCCCCCCCCTCCCACCCTATAGATTTGTATGACAGTCCCCCTCTCCCTCCCTATACATATGCATGACAGTCCCCCCTCTCCCTCCCTATAGATATGCAGGGTAGTCTCCCCCCTCCCTATAGATATGCAGGGTAGTTCCCCCCCCTCCCTATAGATATGCAGGGTAGTTCCCCCCCCTCCCTATAGATATGCAGTGTAGTTCCCCCCCTCCCTATCGAAATGCAGGGTAGTTCCCCCCCTCCCTATAGATATGCAGGGTAGTTCCCCCCCTATAAATATGCAGGGCAGTTCCCCCCCTCCCTATAGATATGCAGGGCAGTTCCCCCCCCTCCCTATAGATATGCAGGGCATTTCCCCCCCCTCCCTATAGATATGCAGGGCAGTTCCCCCCCTCCCTATAGATATGCAGGGCAGTTCCCCCCCCTCCCTATAGATATGCAGGGCAGTTCCCCCCCTCCCTATAGATATGCAGGGCAGTTCCCCCCCCTCCCTATAGATATGCAGGGCAGTTCCCCCCCCTCCCTATAGATATGCAGGGCAGTTCCCCCCCCTCCCTATAGATATGCAGGGCAGTTCCCCCCCCCCTCCCTATAGATATGCAGGGCAGTTCCCCCCCCTCCCTATAGATATGCAGGGCAGTTCCCCCCCCTCCCTATAGATATGCAGGGCAGTTCCCCCCCTCCCTATAGATATGCAGGGCAGTTCCCCCCCTCCCTATAGATATGCAGGGCAGTTCCCCCCCTCCCTATAGATATGCAGGGCAGTTCCCCCCCTCCCTATAGATATGCAGGGCAGTTCCCCCCCTCCCTATAGATATGCAGGGCAGTTCCCCCCTTCACTTACCTGTAGTTGTGCCAGCGTCGCTCCTCTCCTCACATCAGCAGATAGGAAGTGAAGACGTCCTGCTTCCTGTCTGCTGCACAGCAACAGGCAGCCTGGCGATTGGCTGTGTGTTGCTAACCACTGACCACCAATGCTTTTGATCGCCGAAAAAAAAAAATGAAAATCAAAACATTTGGCCATGACTGTACAGTAGGCATTAATACAATCCTGATATATGTATCTCATATAAAAAACATCATTTTTTTAATGCATTTTTACTTATAAAATGATTATGTTATTAACAGGTGTTAATGTATTTAATATTTTTTTTCTGTGCATTGTGATGGGACTTTATATTGCACATATGCAACATGCCTTAAGTTTACAAGAGTGTCCCAGTTTTATTTAAAATTTAAGGGAAGATTACTCTTACAGCATAGAGAGTGGTCATGTTTGTTCTTCTAATATGTATCAACTGTACATTAAGTAAATGACATATCACTTTATTAAACTGACACTTTCCCCACTTCAGGTAAAAAACCTTTTACCCAGACCCTGTCTTTTTTTCTTCAATTCAGTGTGACACATGGTTTTCCCTATTCCTTCCTTGTCTATTGCTCTGCATTGCTCTCTTTAACTCATGTCTATCTCCCCCTTTCAATATCCTGGTATTACCGGCTTCATCCTCCGCAAATCACCACACCTTTTACTCCTTGGGCTACCACGCCCCCCTACCAACCTCGCCTTCTTGTTTTCCTGAAATCTGTCAGCTTTTTAGAACTACATGTAACTGCCTCCACCCTCATTCCCATTGTATATTATTATATGGAAGTATCTGGCTCACTGCCCCATCCTTGTTTCCCACCTGTCAAGGTGAAACTAGCAGTGATCCTTCGTGTCTAGTTTGGGGTGTGTATGTATAGAAGTAAACTGTTCTCATCCACCCACCATCTATTATTTTGGTTAGTGGCTTAGAAATATGCTTTATGTCACCCATTCTCTTTCAGAGATAGATGTTAGGTATAATCCACATCTCACCGTTGAATGATAATAGTGATAGACTGGGATTTTTGCTGCAGCTAATAGCCTGTAGGGGTGCCAAGTGCATTTTTAGTTCTGTCATGTTTCTATGCAATATGTAGATGAAGCAGTTGCTGGCCTTGTTGTCATTCTTGGCATATTTTATTTCCAGTTTATAAGCATAGAGATAAGACTTCTGATGTTTAGATATCACATTTTTGGAGTCTATTTATCAAACTGTGATAGCCCAAAAATCAGGAGAGAATGGCTGGTTTCTCCAGAGAATGTGCATCGCAGGCATTCTCTTAATTTATGAAATCGGAGATTTTTCCTACATTAACCTACTTTTCATTGGTTAACCCAGTCCCCTTAGACCTCTATGGGGCTGGTGTACTAGCTAATTCGTCAAACAATAAAAAGCTTTGCTCAGGATGGCGTTAGCTTACCTTGTCTATGGGGTCCAGTAAAGTCAAAAAACCTTAGATTGATCTCCCCCCCCCGGGTCAGATCACTGCACGGATCTTTTGCATTGCACTTCCTCCATGCGGCAACAGAGTAAATATGCTTTGTGGAGGAGGGTTGTCTTTGCCAGGGCTCCCAGAGCCACCCTGGCATGGTAAATATCAGCAGTACTTCTTTATGTATGACTGTGATTTGCAATTACACATAATGATTGTGACTGCAGCTTTATTCCTTAGCACTATCTAGTCTACAGAATATTTGCCAGGAGCACACAAGGTGTGATTGTTTTTGGACTAGCCACCAAAGTAGGCTGAGGTCTTATGCACATTAAAAAAATAAAATGTTTGTTGCTCTTATACCTTGTGCAGTTATGTAATGCTTAAGATAACATAGCATACCCTGTGAGAACAATAAGCTGCTCTTGGGTGCCACACAGGTGAAGAATACAATGAAAAGAAAAGCCTACTTTCATAATATGCACTCATACTCAGAATGTTATTATCAGGGCAGCCAAGAGGAAGGAGGAGCGTGTACTAATTACCCGGGCCTGGGCATGCCAGGGGGCCCGGCCAGGCCCTCACTGCCGACGGGTTGTTTTTTTTAACTTTTATTTGTTTTTATCTGTTTGTCTTTTTCTTTTTTTGCACAGAGGGGAGGCACCAGCATCCCGATCATGTGAGTATACAAATACTCATAATGATTGCGGGGTCGGCGTCTCTCCTAATTCCTCCGTTTGCACTGAATGTCGGGCGTGACGTCATCACATCCCGCCCGACATTCTGTGGGGAGCGGTGCAGAGAGGACCAAGAGAATAGAGAAGACAGAAGAGAAAAAAAGAAAAGAGATGAAAGCAGCCAATACAAAGGTAAGTAAAAGAAACGAGAAAAGCAGAAAGGCACAGGGTGATGAAGAAGAGTGGGAGGGGAGAGAGGCACTGGGTGATGAAGAAGAGTGGGAGGGGAGAGAGGCACATGGTGATGAAGAAGAGGGGGGGAGAAAGTCACAGGGTGATGAAGAAGAGGGGGGGAGAGAGGCACATGGTGATGAAGAAGAGGGGGGGAGAAAGTCACAGGGTGATGAAGAAGAGGGGGGAGAGAGAAATGTACAGGGTGATGAAGAAGAGGGGGGAGCAGCATGGCACAGAGTGATGAAGGGGGGGAGCAGCATGGCACAGAGTGATGAAGGGGGGCAGCATGGCAGAGTGTGAAGAGGGTCAAAAGCAGCACGGCAGAGTGTGAAGGGGGCAAGAGCAACATGGCAGAGTGTGAAGAGGGGCAAAAGCAGCATGGTGCAGAGCAATGAAGGGGGAGCAGTATTTTAGAATGTGAAGAGGGGCAAAAGTAGCATTGCACAGTGTGAAGAGGAGCAAAAGCAGCATGGCATAGGGTGATGAAGGGGTGCCAGGAGAAGGGGGAAGCAAAAGCAGCATGGCACAGTGTGATAAAGGGGGGCCAGATGAAGGGGGGGAAAAGCAGCATGGAGGGTGCAGTGTGATCATAAGGGAGCACAGCGTGGTGGTGATGAAAGGGCACAGTAATGTGTGTGTGATGGCACATGGGGCTTTTGGCAATGTAGTTTATGTAAGGTAAGTGGTGGCTAATTAATGGGTGCTATTTTGTTTGTGGGGTGATGGTGGGGCAATTTAATAGTGGGGACTATTAATTTAAGATGAGGTGGTTTGGGGGCTATTGAATGTGGGGGTGAGTTTGGGGAGAATGAGGTCTCTATTAAATGTGACTATGAATTATTCAATGGCAGTGATGGTTGCGGGAAATAGGTATATTTATGAGATGTAAATACTATTAATTTATTGCTGGGGCTGTTTGGAGGGAGGAAAATAAGTTTATTTATTAAATGGAAATACTATTATTTTAATGTTGGGGCTGGAGGAAGGCCTAATTATTAATCGTGGGTGCTATTGATTTAACATCGGGGCTGGTTGTAATTTTCTAAATGTACCCATTTTTTTTTCCAAATAGGGCCCCCAACATTCCAGAACCAAGACAAGCCGAAACTAAAGAAACCAGCAGCCACAGGTGGTGAAAGTGACAAGAACAGGTAGGAGAGAGCAGGAGAGTCTGTGAAATGGTGTGATTCTAGTGGGACAATCCCAATTTTTGGTGACTGTTCTGCCTAATGTAAGGTGCAGGCCAAGACTGTAAACTCTTTATGTACACACTGCATTCTTTATATACTACACTGTGGTGTTAGATGTCTTGAAAGTCAGGAATGCTTGGACAAATGTCACGCTCCGGCGAATTCAGGGCCTAGCGCTTTTCACCTGCTAGCCTCGCCCCACTGATGCATAACCACGCCCCCAATGGTATGAAAAATAAGGGGGGGGGCTATGAACTTGTTGTACTGGGGTCCTGAATTCCTCTTGGCAGCCCTGATTATTATTACTTCCCTGTCTCAGGGTCTAGAGTCTCAACTTACTTTGTGAAATAAATGTTAAACTGAAAAAAAGCAGTATTGGGATAGGTTAGTTGAGCATGTTGGCATTACAAGAATATAGCTGAAGGTAAATAACTGGAAACGTCTATGCATTTTATCTCCGTTGTGTAGATTATCTCTCTATTTTCAGATTTTAATGTTATAGCTCTAGAACTATCTGTCAGTTGTGCCTCAGTGAATCCAACTTTATGAGGTGTGGATAGTTTTAGAAGTAACTGACTCATCCCATCTTCATTCCTATGTCTGTGAGATGTTTAATCTAAGGAGAAAGCAGTTGCCACCCCTTCTTTCTCATTCTGTTATGTTCTCACCCCATACAGGTATATTACTACCATGTTCACACCCTTTGCTTAACCCTCTAATGACTATAGTATTTTGTAGCTTTGTGAACAGACATATTTTAGCTATATGCTGGATAAATGATAATACATTTTTTTATTTTTTAGGGTATTAGATATATGTATATTTTTTGGGTGAAAACATTTATTTTACTTGTATTATATTTTATAAGACTATCTCCTGGTAGGTCAGAAATCAGAATAGACCTTGGGGGGCTATACACATTTTATCTTATAGAAACTATTTATTTTACCAACTGAAATAATTAACTTTTTTTTGTATGAGAACTAATCTAGTTGTTCTTAGACCAAATAGCTTACTCTGACATATGGATCATGCAATCACCATGGGATTTCAAGATACCGAAGTACCGCAACTCATGTGTAGCCAAATTGGATACATAGAAGGTCATTTGGTAATTAGACTGAATGGACAAATCTTAAAGTATGTGACCACCTTTACTTACACGTGTTAAGTCAAACAGAGTATTTTGTATTTTCGCACTGTCTATTGTCGACACGCAAAAAGAACACTCAGTACAATTCTATAGCAGCAGCTTACAGGTGAGCAGACATATGTACATTTTGTACATGTTCTGCAGAAGCAAAATGGCAAAGAATATCCTTCATGGCATAAATAGTCAAGAGTTACTTTGTGTACAGTAAAAATAAGAAATATAATTGTGTGAAGAATGCCTGAAGAGTTAAATTGCTCAGAAATGAATTTCAGAATATGTCTGTAAAGCTACGGTATGTAGCCAAGAACAGTTTCAATGTAACTAGTACTCGCATAGGGTGGAGTGCAGGTAACTGATTATCCATCCGCAAACAATAACAGGAGCTAATAACTGTTCCCAGTTTCATGTTCATACAGGAACAGTCAAATGAAACCAGTTATTCTATTAATTAAAACCACCCTATAATTATAACAGCTCTACCCATTATATTTTGAAATACACCCTGCATACTTAAAGGAATTTCACATAGTGTGTGTGTCTGCTATTTAGCTTAAAGGGACAGATATGTGCCTGTGTATAAGGAGGTGAGAAGTCTGTCTCCTGACATCTGTATATTAGATGTATGTGAGTGGTCTCTGCCTTGACATCTATGTAGTTGGAGATGAAATGTCTTTGTCTTCATGTCTGTACATCTGTCACAGAGGTGAGATATCTGTAAGGGTCATTCATGAACTGCAAAGGTGAAAAACTACAGAGCAAATGTTGTTTTGTAAATGTCACATGTCTACTTTATTATTAACGTAGATTTGTAATGCGCCACAGTGCTCCGCAGTACAGTAGGGAAGACAAGGATATACATAAAACAGGACATATAATGTAGACAAAATAAACGCATATATACAAACAAAGGGTATGAAGGATCCTGCTCCTTAGAGAGTTTACATTCTAATTGAAAGGGGGCATTTACTACTTTTATGCAATTGCACGCAGTTTTACGAGGAAGCAGGATAAGCATCTAGCATATGCGGAGATGCAAAATTCACAGCTGCTAATGCAAGGAGCTGGATGGTTTCGAGGTGGGTTAGAGTGTGCTTATTGTTGCACTTACATACAAAAATGGGACAAGAGTATTTAAATGAGATAAAGGGATGGAGATAAAGAGATGTAGGAGCCACATTTACAAGGGCATTAGTCCCTTTTCATAAAGACGCATAGCCTTTATCTCCTAGCAAAAAGACAGTGAATTTATCATGCATAATGAAGATTTGCAGATCTGTACTTTGTGCACTTCAGAGATAAGTGAAGTGAATATAGGTAACATCATACTTTCAGACTACGCACACTCTGAAAATTTTTAACATTATATTAAATACTACTGGATGAAGTATCTGGATGATAACATAGAACACTGGGAAAAGCAATATTGTTTTTCAAGACTTCAAAAGCAGTTGTGAGAGGACATATCACCTATGTAGTGTATAGATATAGGGAAAATAAGACTGAATACCAACACTTATTCCACTAGATCTTATAATGTGTATGTCTCTGACCCTAGTAGAAAAATATACACAGGCACGCCAAAGTCTTGCAAAGTTTTCTATTATCCTAAGGCGGGACAGTCCTGGACAATGCAAAGAATAGGTCCAATCAATGGAGAAATAAAACAGGAAAACTGTTTGCCAACATGACAAAAACTCTGAAGGATAAAAACCATTTAATTGCAATCAAGAAGGAAAACCTTGAAGTCCCTCTAACAATAGCAGAGGATATTGCTAATAAATATAATGAATACATCCGTCGAACCTTACACTCTTGGCCAATCTCTTAAGACAAGCTAAGCTTCCCAAGCTCATGGGATCTCAGGAAGAAACATTGGAGGTAGACATAACCATGCAATAAATAAACAATACTATATCCAATATACAAATGCATATATCTTCAGTTCCAGGCAGCCTTTATACTGATTATTAGCAATTATTAGAACAAGAACTTTACTGGAAGCATATCAGGTTATTCAACATTGGCCATCATACCCAAGTTTTAACCTTGCTGCACAACCTTATTTCATAAGCCTGTTAAGGATCCCACATTATCGTCCAATTACACTTTTATATATAGATATTAAAATGTAAAGTTCTCCATATGCCTGTAAGCCTAGATGCACACAAGGTATTTGATACTGTATCCTGGTCAATTATGATAGAAATGCCCAATGCAAGAGCGTTTTGATAAAGCTTTACTACCTTATTAAATACTTTTATGACACACCAACCACGTCACTACTAATAAATGACAAAAGAGGAGAGATGGTGGAGATGACGAGTGGTAGACGCCAAGGGTGCCTTATAGTATGTCCCCTCTGCTTTTCAATCTATCTTTCAACCAGATGCTACAAGTTCAACAAAACTGACCAATATTGCAGGGTATCCGGATTGAGGCTCAGTCTGTAAACATTTTGGCATTTTCCAATAATAATCTTCTATATATATCTAATATGAAAAATTCATTGCACTTCTTGATAATGAGAATCGGAGAATTCAGTCAAGTTTCTAGCTTCGGAGTTAAGTTTTACAAATCAGTTGCAGTGTATCAGAGAAAGAGATGCACACACCCACAATAGACAACTGATTTATCACTCAGATGGGCACACAAGGTCATTGCCTACTTAGGCATCCAACTACCCAAAAATCTATAGAAACACATCACTGTCGAAGTCAAATAATTGGATATAGTCTTTTCAAATTAATATCTATCAATCTGATTGTCTTTGTCTGAAAATATGCGAATAGCACACTACGCGTGGAAGGGCGTATTTAACCACCACACCTACGAACACTTCTCCACACATTTACACTTACGCATTCACTTGTAATTAGTTCACCTTAAAATAGTTCCAGCACAGTCATTTATAATCAAATGTAATAGAGTTTATAGTTAAATATAATAATGTTAAATACACTTTAGTGAGATCTAAGGTTCAGGATACAGGAAACATATCATGTCTAGTATCATTCTAATCCCCTATTTATCCTCAGACCTCCGTTTCTATCTATCGACTAAAAGATTGCACCTTGCGTATGCGAGTTATGGATTATAGGAAAAAAATGATGAGAATGGTATTGTGTGTGTAATGCAAATAGACCAGTTTGAACCAGCTTTTCGGCGGGAAGATTAGTATGCTCCTGTTGGAGAGCTGACCCCCACCCTTGGAGGACATCATTTGAACTGGCCAATGACCTGAATTTCACTGGGATGTCTTGAAGCCTGAACCTATGGAATTATGCGAAATCATCTCTATTGTTTTCAATGTAACACCAACTGTATATAAGCAGGAGCTCTGGAACCAACAGTCAGTCTTCTTGACCACAGACTTCAGGATTGAATGACTATGCTGGATCCAGGGTGCCTGCATATGTAATCGGCTGTACTTATTTTATTGAATTGTTACTCTGCTACTTTTTGCTATTAAACCGTATTGTGAGTTGGAACCACACTATTTGAAGTGGACAATCTTCATTGAATAGCGACTAGACGTACATAACAATTTGGGGGCTCTTCAGCGGAGATCACGCTACCGGAATATTCGCAAAGCCTACGGATTTCGGTTCCACAACAAAGGGTGGAGACACGTCATATACTGGTAAGAATGCAATGTGTTCGAGGCCTGTTTATCTTTCTGTGTTGTGAAACCGAATGTCTGGTTTTTTTGTGCAATCCAAGGAGCACTGATTAGAACCTAGGGACAAGAAAGAAAAACTGTTTCTTTTATTGTCACTGTGCGATTTAGTGTGATGCGTATTTCCGGTATTGTTGACATGTGTTTAATCAGTCGTTTTGATAGATAGTCCTGTTGTATTTATAGTGTGATCAAGCCTCTGAAAAGTTATTACAATCACTTGGGAAAGTATTTTTCTGAGCAGAAAACAATGGTGTATATGTATGTGAATTGTGTGATTATGAAAAGAAAGCTGATTTACTGTTGAAAGAGACAGGGAATATCGGTTGCTATTTGACGAGACAGGTAGGATAGCCAAGGATTGGTATACACGGCAGGTATACTAGTAACAAAAACAAAAGGTCCTTATAGTAATCGCAAAGTTTATTGATAGTTAGTATCTCTAAATGGTGCAATCGGACCGCATGGTACAGAGTGAGACCGTGATTGTGACTTGGGAAGTTGCTGGAGTAAATACGCTGGCAAGGCTGGTATTCGTAAATACTTAGTGCTACCAGTTGTAAAATACTCAGCAGGTGTGCTGGAAAGGCAGGGTATTGCGAAGTTGATACTTTTGTTCTCCCAGTTTCTGTGTTAGGGGTCCTCGCTGGGTACGCTGACAATCGCGAGTGTTGTTCAGTTGTACACAGTTGAGAAGAAGTGAGTGGACGCATCTTGTGTAATTCGTCCACGGCCAATAAAAATCTCTAGTGGTGCGATGTGTTGGAAAAGTCCGTTTCCACATGGGTGCTAAGCAAACGCAAGAGATGGTCGATGAGGTGCTGCTTAAGGAGGGCTGATTGGTTCGGCAAGGTATATTATGTGTAGGAAATATGGTGTGTACGCAATGGTGTACTGTGACAAATGGGTCAAGATGACTAGGGAATGTTTGAGACCTTTTCCCAAAGTTGGTAGTTTCGATTCAGAGGTGTTAAGTAATGTTAGAGATAAAATATGCTTGATCAAATCAATGAAAAAGACAATTAATAACCATGACAGCTTAAAACTGTGGCAACAGGAAGGGAACACGTGGCAAGGTAGCGTGTGCACCGGAAGGAAGCGTTGCAAAGCGAGGAGAAGGAAGCGCAAGCGCGCCCCCGCCGCCCTATGCTGTTGGGGGGGATAAGTACAGCTGATACCAAAAATGTTAAAAATAAAACAAGTAACTTATATCCTGTGCTAAGCCATTTTAACGACAATGTTTCTGAAGAAGATGATGAACCCACCATCATTTCAGCCACTGCCCATGTTATTAACGTGTAAGAGACACCACGCAGACCAGGTCGCAGCAGCTGAAATTGGTGAGAGTAGTGGAGAAAGTAATAGGCGGGGGAACATTCATTGTACCGAAACAGTAATTCCAGCAATTAATCCTGAATGTAGCGATTTGGTAGGTTTGCATCCTGTCCGCACAATAGCAGTTCCCAATGGGAAAGCGGACAAAGATGGTTTTGTTCTTATAAAACATGTAGCAATGCATTGTCCTTAGACTAGATCTGAGCTACATTCAATTATGTCTGATTTCCCAGATCCTAGAAAAGAGTTGGCCAGATGTCAGAAATTTGTCAAAGACTTAGGTAATGCGCATGAGCCAACTAATAAAGATTGGCGAGTGATGATGAGGGCCTGTCTTCCTCCCAATATTGATATATAAAAGTTTATTAAGGATTGTATATTGGAAGAAGATAGATCCTTAATGGATAATAACCAAGAAAATATTAAACATATAATCTCACAGTTGGCCATATACTTTCCAGTGGTAGTGGACTGGAGCAAGATTTTCACTATTAAATAAAAAGATAGTGAGACTGCAGCAGATAATTTTGCCAGAGCTCTGTCAGCAATGACCCAGTATACAGGGATATCAGCCATAAAGGATGATGTGCATCACAGGGAAGTAGCAGTTACGGTACTAATGGAAGGGCTCAAGGAAAATCTGAAGACCAGGGTACAAACCTCTTTACCTAACTGGAGAGGAATCGCGGGGGACACATAATGAAGTACTGTAGAGAGAGTAGATCGGGGACACCTAGAGGAGAATCACATAGATACCCACAAAGGAGACACACACAAGTTTCAGAAAACTCCCAACAGTTACCAGCACACGTCATAGCAGAAAATGCTTTGCAGGAGAGTGATAGCCAGCGCTAGGGATCAGGTCATACATCTATTCTACAGCCAGTTAGGTTAACTGAGAATCTTATGGAAGAACCTACAATGACAGTTGATATAGTTGGTACAAAACAAACCTTTCTTGTAGATACAGGAGCAGCCAGGTCAGTGATAACTTCTCCTTTAAATCTACAGGTCACTAACAAATCTGTTCCAGCTATGGGAGTAACGGGGAGAGTGCTACATTACCCTTTGACCAAACCCGCAGAGGTTACTATTGGGCCTCTGCACACCAATCATTAATTTCTCTTTGTTGCAGCAGCTCCTACTAACTTACTGGGCAGGGATTTGTTGTGCAAAATGGGATGTGTCATTTACTGTACCCCTGATGGTGTTTTCCTAGACATACCAGGGAAAGTTGCACATGAGGTACAGGACATATTGAACACCCCACAAAGGTTAATGTTACACTCTGCTGTTCTAGAACAAAATCCATCTCAGATAAAGGAAATATTATTGCAAATACCGGGTTCCCTATGGACCAAAGATGGACAGGACACTGGATTGATGGTGAATGTAGCTCCTGTAATGGTTAATCTGAAAAGAGGAAGACAAGCTCCAAAAATCCCACAGTACCCATTAAAACCGGAGGTGGAATTAGGGGTGTATCCTATAATTGAGAGGCTGGTGCAACAAGGGGTTCGTTCATCCAGCACAGCCAATAGTCCCATTTTCCTAGTGAAGAAAAGTAGGGGGAGGTGCTATAGATTAGTCCAGGACGTAAGGGGAATTAACAAGGTAGTTGAGAGCCATTTCCCCGTAGTGCCCAATCCAGCTGTCATCCTTATACAGATTCCACCTTCTGCCAGTCATTTCACTGTCATTGATCTTTGTTCTGCCTTTTTATCAGTCCCTCTTCACCCTGACTGTCAATATCTCTTTGCATTCTCCTACCGGGGGGGAAAAATATACATGGACGAGGTTTCCCCAGGGGTTCATTGACAGCCCTGGTATTTTTGCTCAAACCTTACATAACTGCTTGCAATCCTTCCAACCAAGCAATGGGTCTGCTCTAATTCAATATGTGGATAATTTGTTATTGTGCTCTGATTCGTTTATGTCATGTTTACATTATACTAAATTGTTGTTGCTCCATCTTTTGCAAACAGGACACAAGGTTGCAAAGGACATATTGCAGCCATTTCAGACTAAGGTTAAATACTTGGGACACTGTCTCACCCAGGGGCTAAGACACTTGACAACGGACAGAGTCCAGGCAATACAGAACATGATCCTGCCGCAGAACCAACACCAAATCCGTACCTTCTTGGGGATGTGTGAATATTGTAGATCATGGATCCCAGATTTTTCTATTCTGGTATTACCATTGCAGGAATTAGTCTCATCCTCAAAACCTGAGCATGTTACACACATATAGGAGTCAGAGCAGGCATTCTTTAACCTTAATGATAGTCTGACTAGAGCACCTGCCTTGGGGATACCTGATTACGAAAAGCCGTTTGAGTTATATTGTACGGAAGCTGATGGTTGTGCAGCAGGTGTCCTGACACATAAACATGGTGACGCTAGCAGACCGGTAGCATGCTACAGTGCACAATTGGACACTGTGGCAAGATCACTCCCAACGTGTTTAAGAAGTGTATCAGCAACTGCTCTTCTGGTAAGTAAGAGCTAGAACATAGCATTAGGACATTATTCAACTGTCTATACATCACATGCGGTATCTGCTCTGTTGAATTCAGCTCAAACCAGACATGTCTTTTCAAAGAAGAAGAGAAAGGAGAGAAATGTGCTTGTTTGAGGCACTCAGCGATTTTCTAATAAATAAAATATCTGAATCTTTATTAGTTATACTAAAATTGAGAATAAATCCCTCCAATTGTGATAGCGAAATATAAAACCAATAAAGTGATCCTAAAGTGAATTAAAATAGCAAAATAATTTGCTATGCCTCGCTACTTTGTTAATAAAGTTTGATATCAATCCGTCAATATTATATTGTCTATCACTCCATTCTGATGCTGTTATAATCCGATATGATAGTCTAATTTAATTAGTGGTGTGATAATAATGTGAATTGTAATTACTCAGACTGTCTTATCCAATTCATTGTTGTCATGACATTGCTGTATGATTATACCATAGATTTAATAAAGTTTCTCTCCAGCAATTGTACCAGTTGTATAGAGGTTTCACTATTATTCCAACCTTATACATTAATAATATGCCTATGGCTACTAAAGGTTCTCAGTCCTGCCGTTAGTATAATATCACACTCACACACTCTGTTTACCTAAACTTAATGAGATTGAACTCTGTCTATTATTGTGAGTCTATTGGTCAGACTCGCTGCTGATAACTGTTGTAAGGTTTCAATCATACATTGCACGCTCTCACACATGCCCGCTAACATCATAGATCCATAAGGCACTAATGTGATTCTCATTAAGTTTGAACAGATTAATAGGAGTGAGGATATGAAGTAGCGAGGCAAACGCGCTTTTCGCTACTCGCTTTGTCAAGGAAAATGTCTTTTCAGCAAGGTTCACAAAGTGGTAACTAGATCTGATGGCACCTGCAAACATCACCATCAAATGGTGCAATACTTTAAACCCAGCTACATACCTACTATATGTGCCTCGAGATGCACAAAGGGTGGAAGGAGAATAGATTCTGGTTGGAGATGAAAAAGACAGGTATACTGATACACATGATTGTATGGAATATCTGAACCAGACCTTCACTGCGAGACCTGACATATGTGACAAACCCTTAGAAAATGTAGATTTTATGTTTTACATGGATGGGAGTTGTCATAGACAAATAGACATAGGAAAGCTATGCACCGGTTACGCTGTTGTAGATGACGAAGATGTTATAGAGGCTGAACCTCTTGGCCCACCTCACTCAGCCGAAGTGGCCGAACAAGTGGCACTAAGGAGAGCGTGTGAGTTGGCAGAGGGTAAATCGGCTAATATATACACTGACTCTAGGTACGACTTCGGGGTAGTACATGATTTCGGGGCCCTTTGGCGTCTTAGGAACTTTATGACAGCAGCAGGCACATTTACATCACATAAAAGGACTCTTGACAGCGATACAGCATAAAAGGACTCTTGACAGCGATACAGTAGCCGTCATAAAATGCAAAGCCCACACATACGAGGAAGACCTAGTGTCAGTGGGCAATAGCATGGCGGATAAAGCTGCCAAATGGGCAGCAGTGTTACCTGTAAATGTATCAACTGACAAAATGATGGTTTTTCAGACAATAGGCACACAGACATTAATTGAAATGCAAGATTTGTGTTCCCTACAGGAAAAGCCGGTCTGGAAGGGATGTGGTCAAGAGTCCTCTGGACTCTGGAGAGATGGACAAAGAAGGCCCGTGGCTCCCAGGGCATAATACCCAGGCCTGGCTGAGGCAGCACATGGTCTGACTCATCTGGGTAAAGAAGGTATGTGTAAGCTGGTTAGAGCTTTTCTTCTCAAGCTGGAAAGAAAGCAATGTCTTGTCTTACTTGTTTGAGGAAAAATGTCGAGAAGACAAGACCAACTGAGCCATCCCATATCTCTCCTACAGATGGACCTTTTAAGGTAATACAAATTGACTACATCAAATTACCACCTTGTCCTCCATAGCATCAGAACCACTCTCAAACCTCCTCTTAATCTGTCCCCCTTTTTGGCAGAAAACCTCATTTGATCATAGGTCCACAGGACAATTTGAAGTGCAATAATGAAGTGACTGTGCAATATCTCATAAAAATGAGCAAACAGCTCAAACAACAGCAACAGAAACAGAAAATGCTGTCACCTGGTATGCCAGAAACAAACTGTCATGATTTTCAACCTGTGGAATATGTTATGATCCACAATTTCTTATGCTCAGGTTGTTTAACAGACCATTGGGAAGGCCCGTACCAAGTGTTGATGACCAGTACCACATCTCTGAAGATAGCAGAAAGAGACACTTGGGTCCATTCTACTCACTGCAGGAAAGTCAACATCCCGGAGAAGGTACAAGACAAAGTCGAGACTGACAACACAGATCTGTCACTTGTGAACCTGTTCCGGGAGACCTAAAGACTGCAGCTAAGACACCTGAGCCAAGGACGTTGCACAGACTATGTTCCCAGCAATGGAGTGGCGGTTTTTATATTTTTCTTGTTCTCATTTTTATTCTTTTTAGAACATCCCATTTTTGTGATGGAGGACAGATGATGGAGAAAGGATCTGGTACTGATATTGATGAAGTGGAGTTGGAGGAAAGGTTGATAGAACAATCAGTACAGCCTGTTGTCAAACTCGGTTCAGGGGTCATGAAAAGATCTGCTAGCTCTGGAACTCGGAGACAGTGTGAGGGGCTATTGTCTGAGGAATATTTTATCTGTAAGTACTGTGACTCCCTAGTTGAAGAGAAGTGCATCCAGCGATGCCAGTCCAATAGTAATCTGGATTTGGACGGGCATCCTCTGGAGGATTATCACTCCCTAGTGGGTAAGGTCTTAAACCAAACCGAGTGCTGGGTGTGCTCTTATGTGCCTCAGGGACAGCATAATATAGGACTAGTACCATTCCCATTAAACTTCTCTGAGGTCTTCGAATTAAAGGGAGGGAGGTCCATAGACAGGAGGTATAATATCACTAGGTCCCCTAGTCTAAAGCTTCGCCAATACTCCTTAGATCGGTCTTTGTTGTATCTAAATATCTCACATGTAAAGAGACTGGAGAATTGGGAAGCTGACCCACCTGATCAGACAATGGCTCGCCACACCAGTATTGATGGGAGACTCTCAAGATCTTCAATAACCAGGAATAGTGATGGACATCATAGACTTAGACGTATTAACAGAGATAGGAGAGTATCCATTGGGAAATTTCCTCTAGTTTATTGTCAAAATGTTATCCATGTCGACACTTGCTTTAAACAAATGGAGACACTAGGTATGGGTAGTTTCATCAAAACTTTATGTAATATTATCAATGATCGTACTGTACCTTATGTCCTCCCAGATGATGTGTACTATGTTTGTGGGAGAAAGGCTTATTCCTGGTTAACTCTGCGTTCCAAGGGTTTATGTTTTCTGGGTAAATTGGTTTCCGAGGTCATGACCATTACACATGACGAAATGATTGATATCCATAGAACTACATCACCGCCAAACATACACACACAGTAAGAACATTGTGGCAAAAGAAATATGATATCTGGTGAACATGTAGCTACTAAATTAATTAGTGAAACTACTAGTTAGTTTAAACCCTATGACCTCGGGTACAAGACACATTTAAATATTTTTAGTGGAGTTTAACATTTTAATTATTTGTGCACATTGGGCTTCATTTAGGGTTACTAGCAAATCCAGCTGAAGGGTGCAATTTTTCACCTGGATAAACCATGTTGTAATGCAACTGCAAATGCAATTTGTTTGCATGCTTGAAATTACTGTCGGTTTTGGGTTATGATGTATCCCCCCTCCCTATTCTAAATATGTCTACACATTTAAAATTTGCCTTCTAGTACAAAATAATTTTGCAAACTAGTACTTTCCAACTGGATTTACTCCTAACCCTAAATGAGCTATGTTACTTTTCATGTATTTCCTATACAACCAATTGTATATTTAAAGCAGCATTCCAACATTAAGCTTTGTGGTAGGCTATAGGATGAATGTTGGTATTTACAATTTCCCCTTATTTTTTTCAACGGGCTGCTATTAATGATTTATGGTTCTGCACTACAATGGCAACAACAGTCACATGTCACATGATGTTGTGAGCAGTGAAGCTTTGGAACACCCGTCTGAGCTCTGTCTGCACAGTGACATCCTCCTTCTCCTCCTTTGCAATCACATGACATGCTGAGAACTGGGAGCCTTTGTCTGTGGAGCAGACTGACTGTGTGTGTGTGTGTGTGTGGCAGCCATTATTGTTTACCAACCAAAGAGCTTTGAAGAGGAGATAATGATTTGTAGGATAGTTAAGAGAATGCATGCTTAAAAGGCACTTAACTTTCAATTTAAAGGAAAAAAATCGTGTATATGGGATTGTTGCATTAAGAGCTTTATAACTGATTTTTTTCAGGAATGGTACCTGTGTTAATAAGTGTAAATTACAATTAGGTTTTTATTCATACTGTATTATCTTAGATATTTTAAATCTGTATGACAGGTACATTTTATATTGTGCGTAATTTGACAACAATGTTTTATGTGTGACCAGACTGTCCTTTGAGTGGAGGCAAAATTGAGCAGTGGTAAAAGTATTTGTTTCCAGTGACTCTTAAGGGTGATTTGACATCCACAAATTTGAACGTTTGTCAAAGTTTAGCTCTTCTGAAAATAGTGATCAACCAGAATCCATCCAGGATTTATTAAAATTGCCATGAGTATTATGACTGCTTTTGCTATAGTGATCTAATTATTATTTTAAAAAGCATTCTAGTTGCTTTCATCTTCTGGCGAACACAGAATTGGGTGAAAGACCATAGCTGAATGCAGAAATGGTGAATTTTTTATCATCTATGTGTTGACACAGTTCAACCTAGGTAAGTACCATGTTTCAACACTTATTTTTCTATGTCATTTCATTGTCCATTCCCTACCTAAACTCAATATACATTCAGCCTCTTAACTGGTGTCACAGTTTATATTTTTAAATTCCACCATTAAAGTGGATCTGATACCAAACAAAAAAGACACAAGTCAAAATATGTTAATGTTTTTTCATTTATTACAGTTTCTTATTTATTTACCATTTACTTGACTGCATAAAGTTAAATGTCTTGTATAGAATAATCATGAGTGTGAACATTCCATGATCGATTACTGTCCTCCTGAATAGGGGACCAGCTGTATTTGGAGTTCATGCATCAATAACTTCTCAGGTTGTAAGCCGGAGGAGCTCTATCCTCGGACTTCTGCTTTGCCAATACACTGGTCCTGTCTCTGCTCACCTAGATCTCAAAGGGAATTACCAATGTACAGAAATAACTATATAATTCTACTTTGGTTTTAATATATAACATAATATATAAGATTGGTTTACAGAAAATATACCCAAATGGCTTTGATGATGACCACATAATATTACAACGAGATTATATCAGCCTACTGGACAACCTCCATTAACTTCTAATTTACAATCAGCATAAAGCATATAGACATGGGTAGAGAGGAGGGGGAGGGGGCACAGTTTTGTCTAAATACTGGTATGTGTGTTCATAACACACTAATTACATTGTTACTAGAATTTTACACAGACCACAGTTAATGTTAGGTTTTTCAAAACCTGCTTGACAGTTCTACTTTAAGATTTTACACTTATATGTCCCACAACTGACCCTGATAAATATGCACAAAATTTGCCGCACTCGACAATAATATTCCAACTATCTCCTGCCCTGGTAAAGTAGTAACCATGTTCAATCACATGTACTTGTCTGCGTTTGAAAAATTACAATAGCCATACTTGTTCCATTGGTAGGGCTTCCTCACAGATTTGATTTTACTTTCTATTCCATTAAACGTAAAATAGAATCTCTATGTAGGCCAAAGTGCCCATGGCACAGTATAGCTCCCATTTTCCATCTGTTTGTAATGTGGTTTAAGTTGGTCCTGTGTGCAGAGAGATGCAGATGGAGCAATACGTAAGGTACTGTGTGGCCATTGGTCACTTCATTCTGACTGTTGTGTGCCTGTTGGGCTCTGGTGAGATTTGTCTCACTAACAGACTGTTTTTGCCAGATAGGATTTTAAGCCTTCTTTCTCAGGTAGTAATATGTATCTATGGTGGTCTTCTGAAGAGGAACTATTTGGTTACATCAATTCCAGCTCTAAGACCCTATTTATACTGACTAGTTATTTGTCTGTTGACATCCTTTCATAAGAGACTGTGTCCACCTTGGCCCTTTTTTAATTTTCTTGTCTAACCCCCCCCCCCCCCCCCCCCAAATTCAGTGACCTCACGGACTTCAAGGCCAATTTTAAAAGGAGCGAGTGATGTGCACTGCATAGCTGAGTTTGGTGACAACGGTTTACCAGGATCATGTTATATTGGACATCCAACATGTACCAGGCTGGAAGATATACACTATACAGAACTGGATGCCTCACTGTGTCTATTGAGTTTTAATGAAATAATTTTTACTTACAGACCCAATTTTGATGCTTTTGTGGTTGTATACTCCTTTATTGAGATTGTCATGGAGAACACATGTGTAGAATTATGGAAAATATGTATAAAATGGCATTCAGGACTGGGAAGCCATTCTAAAGCTGGGTACACACTACACTGTTTTCGTCCAATAATCCGCTCAAACAGCCGACATACGACAGCTCGTTCAAAAGTCGGGTCAGTGTGTACAGTTACACGATGGTCGAAAGTCTGCCCAAATGGACGATTCTCGCCTCATTTGGTTGGTCGTACCGTTTAATATTTTCGTTCCAATCTCGTTTCCGCTGTGTAGTGTGTATAAACTTCCGACAGATCCACGACAATCCTCCGATACTCCCTCGACCTGGGGGGCGTGTGTATGTAAATTTTTATGTCAATCACAGTCCCACGTGGTGCGGAATCCGCAAATCACTGTGTTTTGTATCGATGTATATTGCACCTGTCTGGCTGCAGACCATTACACTAGTGCAAAGCACTTGTGTTATTACCCTTTGCATCTATGATCACAAAGTATTCATATTTACTCTTTATACACTTATACCTTTATAACCTATTAAAGTTATATTAACCTTTATTAACTTATAATTGTGAAGTACCCAGAATAAACCACACAGTGTTCAAGCAACATTTTTATTGCAAGAAAAAGGTACAAAAATTGTAACACACACAGCTGTCAGAAAGATCCGCATAAGAAATGAGCACGCCCA
>NC_134411.1:44362115-44364615 GCF_038048845.1 Mixophyes fleayi | reverse complement strand
CTTAACCACTTGGCCACGACTACTGGTGATGAAAAATGTGTTTGCTGGAAATGACATTTTCTGCATTTTAAGATAATTTCATAATGAGTGGAAACTCTTACTTGACAATGTTTGAAATAATAGAGATTGTTACTAAAGTGCTTTGTAGGTCAGATAAAGAAATCATCAGGTCCCAACGAGATTAGAACTCGGATCTCTGAATTAAGTGATCAAAAGTGCTTGCCATTACACCAAGTTACCCCTTTCCAAGAGGTTTTTGGAAATAATTCTCTCAGACTTTAGGCCATAAAAGAGTCAATTTGAATTGCATTTATCTGATGGCACCCTGCAACATATTTATTTTGGTTTAAACAGGTAAACACTTGTGTTAAAAAAAAAGAATTTGGAACAAGATTTTTTATCTGATTTATATGCAGAATTAAGTGCATGCTTTGTAAGTTTGTCCAAAGAACCGTGAATTTGGTGAACCTTTGCCTAGTTTCCAAAATAAATGTACAGGAATAAATTTAATAGTGTGCTGATTCACAGATTGAATTTTTTCAGTATTTTAGGGGGATAACGTAGTAACCGAAATCTGTCATTTTACTATGTTTGCAGCACAAGAGAACACAAAAAAGTGCTTTGTAGGTGAAAAATAGAGACCATGAGATGTCACTGACATTTGAACTTGCCTCTCATCAACCTCCTGGCCACAATAACCTCTTGAAATCTAGTGCTCAGGTGGAGATTTTATTTCTGTATTTTGTAGGGATTTAAAAGTCGCTGAGAACAGTCATTTGACTATATTTGTAATAAGATAGATTATGAAGAAAGTGCTTGGTTAGTGAGAAAAAGAAGTCATTAGGTGTTATTGATAATTAAACATCAGAACACCTTAACAACTTGGCTACAAATAAGTGTTTAACACAGCCACAACTCCAAGTGCTTAGCTGAACATTAATTGCTCCATATTTAGAAGGATCTGCAAAGTCACTGAGAGCTGTCATTCGACTATGATTTTAACATGAGTCATTTTCTTTAAAGTGTTTAGCAGATAAGTAAATAATGGAAATATTGGATTAACAGACAGTATGTCAATGATTAAAGATTCAAGCTTCTCTTCCAAATACTTGTGCATTATTACCCAATCTCACATTTTCTCTGTAATGACGACAAGCTAAAAAATTGTTGCCAGCGCATGAAATCTTGAATGGATCACTCTGCCATTGACATTCAACTACCACTTGCTAAATAATTTAAATAACCCTCATACGCTGCTGTCCATTTTTCTCTTTCCAGGATTAAATTTAAGATTGATACAAGGTGTAATAACAATTAATCAACCATGCGAATCTTACAGTGAAGATGACAAACTAAACCGTAGTCGGCAGGATTTGAACCTGCGCGGGGAAACCCCAATGGATTTCAAGTCCATCGCCTTAACCACTCGGCCACGACTACTGGTGATGAAAAATGTGTTTGCTGGAAATGACATTTTCTGCATTTTAAGATAATTTCATAATGAGTGGAAACTCTTACTTGACAATGTTTGAAATAATAGAGATTGTTACTAAAGTGCTTTGTAGGTCAGATAAAGAAATCATCAGGTCCCAACGAGATTAGAACTCGGATCTCTGAATTAAGTGATCAAAAGTGCTTGCCATTACACCAAGTTACCCCTTTCCAAGAGGTTTTTGGAAATAATTCTCTCAGACTTTAGGCCATAAAAGAGTCAATTTGAATTGCATTTATCTGATGGCACCCTGCAACATATTTATTTTGGTTTAAACAGGTAAACACTTGAGTTAAAAAAAAAGAATTTGGAACAAGATTTTTTATCTGATTTATATGCAGAATTAAGTGCATGCTTTGTAAGTTTGTCCAAAGAACCGTGAATTTGGTGAACCTTTGCCTAGTTTCCAAAATAAATGTACAGGAATAAATTTAATAGTGTGCTGATTCACAGATTGAATTTTTTCAGTATTTTAGGGGGATAGCGTAGTAACCGAAATCTGTCATTTTACTATGTTTGCAGCACAAGAGAACACAAAAAAGTGCTTTGTAGGTGAAAAATAGAGACCATGAGATGTCACTGACATTTGAACTTGCCTCTCATCAACCTCCTGGCCACAATAACCTCTTGAAATCTAGTGCTCAGGTGGAGATTTTATTTCTGTATTTTGTAGGGATTTAAAAGTCGCTGAGAACAGTCATTTGACTATATTTGTAATAAGATAGATTATGAAGAAAGTGCTTGGTTAGTGAGAAAAAGAAGTCATTAGGTGTTATTGATAATTAAACATCAGAACACCTTAACAACTTGGCTACAAATAAGTGTTTAACACAGCCACAACTCCAAGTGCTTAGCTGAACATTAATTGCTCCATATTTAGAAGGATCTGCAAAGTCACTGAGAGCTGTCATTCGACTATGATTTTAACATGAGTCATTTTCTTTAAAGTGTTTAGCAGATAAGTAAATAATGGAAATATTGGATTAACAGACAGTATGTCAATGATTA
>NC_134411.1:44264615-44357115 GCF_038048845.1 Mixophyes fleayi | reverse complement strand
TTTTTTATCTGATTTATATGCAGAATTAAGTGCATGCTTTGTAAGTTTGTCCAAAGAACCGTGAATTTGGTGAACCTTTGCCTAGTTTCCAAAATAAATGTACAGGAATAAATTTAATAGTGTGCTGATTCACAGATTGAATTTTTTCAGTATTTTAGGGGGATAGCGTAGTAACCGAAATCTGTCATTTTACTATGTTTGCAGCACAAGAGAACACAAAAAAGTGCTTTGTAGGTGAAAAATAGAGACCATGAGATGTCACTGACATTTGAACTTGCCTCTCATCAACCTCCTGGCCACAATAACCTCTTGAAATCTAGTGCTCAGGTGGAGATTTTATTTCTGTATTTTGTAGGGATTTAAAAGTCGCTGAGAACAGTCATTTGACTATATTTGTAATAAGATAGATTATGAAGAAAGTGCTTGGTTAGTGAGAAAAAGAAGTCATTAGGTGTTATTGATAATTAAACATCAGAACACCTTAACAACTTGGCTACAAATAAGTGTTTAACACAGCCACAACTCCAAGTGCTTAGCTGAACATTAATTGCTCCATATTTAGAAGGATCTGCAAAGTCACTGAGAGCTGTCATTCGACTATGATTTTAACATGAGTCATTTTCTTTAAAGTGTTTAGCAGATAAGTAAATAATGGAAATATTGGATTAACAGACAGTATGTCAATGATTAAAGATTCAAGCTTCTCTTCCAAATACTTGTGCATTATTACCCAATCTCACATTTTCTCTGTAATGACGACAAGCTAAAAAATTGTTGCCAGCGCATGAAATCTTGAATGGATCACTCTGCCATTGACATTCAACTACCACTTGCTAAATAATTTAAATAACCCTCATACGCTGCTGTCCATTTTTCTCTTTCCAGGATTAAATTTAAGATTGATACAAGGTGTAATAACAATTAATCAACCATGCGCATCTTACAGTGAAGATGACAAACTAAACCGTAGTCGGCAGGATTTGAACCTGCGCGGGGAAACCCCAATGGATTTCAAGTCCATCGCCTTAACCACTCGGCCACGACTACTGGTGATGAAAAATGTGTTTGCTGGAAATGACATTTTCTGCATTTTAAGATAATTTCATAATGAGTGGAAACTCTTACTTGACAATGTTTGAAATAATAGAGATTGTTACTAAAGTGCTTTGTAGGTCAGATAAAGAAATCATCAGGTCCCAACGAGATTAGAACTCGGATCTCTGAATTAAGTGATCAAAAGTGCTTGCCATTACACCAAGTTACCCCTTTCCAAGAGGTTTTTGGAAATAATTCTCTCAGACTTTAGGCCATAAAAGAGTCAATTTGAATTGCATTTATCTGATGGCACCCTGCAACATATTTATTTTGGTTTAAACAGGTAAACACTTGTGTTAAAAAAAAAGAATTTGGAACAAGATTTTTTATCTGATTTATATGCAGAATTAAGTGCATGCTTTGTAAGTTTGTCCAAAGAACCGTGAATTTGGTGAACCTTTGCCTAGTTTCCAAAATAAATGTACAGGAATAAATTTAATAGTGTGCTGATTCACAGATTGAATTTTTTCAGTATTTTAGGGGGATAGCGTAGTAACCGAAATCTGTCATTTTACTATGTTTGCAGCACAAGAGAACACAAAAAAGTGCTTTGTAGGTGAAAAATAGAGACCATGAGATGTCACTGACATTTGAACTTGCCTCTCATCAACCTCCTGGCCACAATAACCTCTTGAAATCTAGTGCTAAGGTGGAGATTTTATTTCTGTATTTTGTAGGGATTTAAAAGTCGCTGAGAACAGTCATTTGACTATATTTGTAATAAGATAGATTATGAAGAAAGTGCTTGGTTAGTGAGAAAAAGAAGTCATTAGGTGTTATTGATAATTAAACATCAGAACACCTTAACAACTTGGCTACAAATAAGTGTTTAACACAGCCACAACTCCAAGTGCTTAGCTGAACATTAATTGCTCCATATTTAGAAGGATCTGCAAAGTCACTGAGAGCTGTCATTCGACTATGATTTTAACATGAGTCATTTTCTTTAAAGTGTTTAGCAGATAAGTAAATAATGGAAATATTGGATTAACAGACAGTATGTCAATGATTAAAGATTCAAGCTTCTCTTCCAAATACTTGTGCATTATTACCCAATCTCACATTTTCTCTGTAATGACGACAAGCTAAAAAATTGTTGCCAGCGCATGAAATCTTGAATGGATCACTCTGCCATTGACATTCAACTACCACTTGCTAAATAATTTAAATAACCCTCATACGCTGCTGTCCATTTTTCTCTTTCCAGGATTAAATTTAAGATTGATACAAGGTGTAATAACAATTAATCAACCATGCGCATCTTACAGTGAAGATGACAAACTAAACCGTAGTCGGCAGGATTTGAACCTGCGCGGGGAAACCCCAATGGATTTCAAGTCCATCGCCTTAACCACTCGGCCACGACTACTGGTGATGAAAAATGTGTTTGCTGGAAATGACATTTTCTGCATTTTAAGATAATTTCATAATGAGTGGAAACTCTTACTTGACAATGTTTGAAATAATAGAGATTGTTACTAAAGTGCTTTGTAGGTCAGATAAAGAAATCATCAGGTCCCAACGAGATTAGAACTCGGATCTCTGAATTAAGTGATCAAAAGTGCTTGCCATTACACCAAGTTACCCCTTTCCAAGAGGTTTTTGGAAATAATTCTCTCAGACTTTAGGCCATAAAAGAGTCAATTTGAATTGCATTTATCTGATGGCACCCTGCAACATATTTATTTTGGTTTAAACAGGTAAACACTTGTGTTAAAAAAAAAGAATTTGGAACAAGATTTTTTATCTGATTTATATGCAGAATTAAGTGCATGCTTTGTAAGTTTGTCCAAAGAACCGTGAATTTGGTGAACCTTTGCCTAGTTTCCAAAATAAATGTACAGGAATAAATTTAATAGTGTGCTGATTCACAGATTGAATTTTTTCAGTATTTTAGGGGGATAGCGTAGTAACCGAAATCTGTCATTTTACTATGTTTGCAGCACAAGAGAACACAAAAAAGTGCTTTGTAGGTGAAAAATAGAGACCATGAGATGTCACTGACATTTGAACTTGCCTCTCATCAACCTCCTGGCCACAATAACCTCTTGAAATCTAGTGCTCAGGTGGAGATTTTATTTCTGTATTTTGTAGGGATTTAAAAGTCGCTGAGAACAGTCATTTGACTATATTTGTAATAAGATAGATTATGAAGAAAGTGCTTGGTTAGTGAGAAAAAGAAGTCATTAGGTGTTATTGATAATTAAACATCAGAACACCTTAACAACTTGGCTACAAATAAGTGTTTAACACAGCCACAACTCCAAGTGCTTAGCTGAACATTAATTGCTCCATATTTAGAAGGATCTGCAAAGTCACTGAGAGCTGTCATTCGACTATGATTTTAACATGAGTCATTTTCTTTAAAGTGTTTAGCAGATAAGTAAATAATGGAAATATTGGATTAACAGACAGTATGTCAATGATTAAAGATTCAAGCTTCTCTTCCAAATACTTGTGCATTATTACCCAATCTCACATTTTCTCTGTAATGACGACAAGCTAAAAAATTGTTGCCAGCGCATGAAATCTTGAATGGATCACTCTGCCATTGACATTCAACTACCACTTGCTAAATAATTTAAATAACCCTCATACGCTGCTGTCCATTTTTCTCTTTCCAGGATTAAATTTAAGATTGATACAAGGTGTAATAACAATTAATCAACCATGCGCATCTTACAGTGAAGATGACAAACTAAACCGTAGTCGGCAGGATATGAACCTGCGCGGGGAAACCCCAATGGATTTCAAGTCCATCGCCTTAACCACTCGGCCACGACTACTGGTGATGAAAAATGTGTTTGCTGGAAATGACATTTTCTGCATTTTAAGATAATTTCATAATGAGTGGAAACTCTTACTTGACAATGTTTGAAATAATAGAGATTGTTACTAAAGTGCTTTGTAGGTCAGATAAAGAAATCATCAGGTCCCAACGAGATTAGAACTCGGATCTCTGAATTAAGTGATCAAAAGTGCTTGCCATTACACCAAGTTACCCCTTTCCAAGAGGTTTTTGGAAATAATTCTCTCAGACTTTAGGCCATAAAAGAGTCAATTTGAATTGCATTTATCTGATGGCACCCTGCAACATATTTATTTTGGTTTAAACAGGTAAACACTTGTGTTAAAAAAAAAGAATTTGGAACAAGATTTTTTATCTGATTTATATGCAGAATTAAGTGCATGCTTTGTAAGTTTGTCCAAAGAACCGTGAATTTGGTGAACCTTTGCCTAGTTTCCAAAATAAATGTACAGGAATAAATTTAATAGTGTGCTGATTCACAGATTGAATTTTTTCAGTATTTTAGGGGGATAGCGTAGTAACCGAAATCTGTCATTTTACTATGTTTGCAGCACAAGAGAACACAAAAAAGTGCTTTGTAGGTGAAAAATAGAGACCATGAGATGTCACTGACATTTGAACTTGCCTCTCATCAACCTCCTGGCCACAATAACCTCTTGAAATCTAGTGCTCAGGTGGAGATTTTATTTCTGTATTTTGTAGGGATTTAAAAGTCGCTGAGAACAGTCATTTGACTATATTTGTAATAAGATAGATTATGAAGAAAGTGCTTGGTTAGTGAGAAAAAGAAGTCATTAGGTGTTATTGATAATTAAACATCAGAACACCTTAACAACTTGGCTACAAATAAGTGTTTAACACAGCCACAACTCCAAGTGCTTAGCTGAACATTAATTGCTCCATATTTAGAAGGATCTGCAAAGTCACTGAGAGCTGTCATTCGACTATGATTTTAACATGAGTCATTTTCTTTAAAGTGTTTAGCAGATAAGTAAATAATGGAAATATTGGATTAACAGACAGTATGTCAATGATTAAAGATTCAAGCTTCTCTTCCAAATACTTGTGCATTATTACCCAATCTCACATTTTCTCTGTAATGACGACAAGCTAAAAAATTGTTGCCAGCGCATGAAATCTTGAATGGATCACTCTGCCATTGACATTCAACTACCACTTGCTAAATAATTTAAATAACCCTCATACGCTGCTGTCCATTTTTCTCTTTCCAGGATTAAATTTAAGATTGATACAAGGTGTAATAACAATTAATCAACCATGTGCATCTTACAGTGAAGATGACAAACTAAACCGTAGTCGGCAGGATTTGAACCTGCGCGGGGAAACCCCAATGGATTTCAAGTCCATCGCCTTAACCACTCGGCCACGACTACTGGTGATGAAAAATGTGTTTGCTGGAAATGACATTTTCTGCATTTTAAGATAATTTCATAATGAGTGGAAACTCTTACTTGACAATGTTTGAAATAATAGAGATTGTTACTAAAGTGCTTTGTAGGTCAGATAAAGAAATCATCAGGTCCCAACGAGATTAGAACTCGGATCTCTGAATTAAGTGATCAAAAGTGCTTGCCATTATACCAAGTTACCCCTTTCCAAGAGGTTTTTGGAAATAATTCTCTCAGACTTTAGGCCACAAAAGAGTCAATTTGAATTGCATTTATCTGATGGCACCCTGCAACATATTTATTTTGGTTTAAACAGGTAAACACTTGTGTTAAAAAAAAAGAATTTGGAACAAGATTTTTTATCTGATTTATATGCAGAATTAAGTGCATGCTTTGTAAGTTTGTCCAAAGAACCGTGAATTTGGTGAACCTTTGCCTAGTTTCCAAAATAAATGTACAGGAATAAATTTAATAGTGTGCTGATTCACAGATTGAATTTTTTCAGTATTTTAGGGGGATAGCGTAGTAACCGAAATCTGTCATTTTACTATGTTTGCAGCACAAGAGAACACAAAAAAGTGCTTTGTAGGTGAAAAATAGAGACCATGAGATGTCACTGACATTTGAACTTGCCTCTCATCAACCTCCTGGCCACAATAACCTCTTGAAATCTAGTGCTCAGGTGGAGATTTTATTTCTGTATTTTGTAGGGATTTAAAAGTCGCTGAGAACAGTCATTTGACTATATTTGTAATAAGATAGATTATGAAGAAAGTGCTTGGTTAGTGAGAAAAAGAAGTCATTAGGTGTTATTGATAATTAAACATCAGAACACCTTAACAACTTGGCTACAAATAAGTGTTTAACACAGCCACAACTCCAAGTGCTTAGCTGAACATTAATTGCTCCATATTTAGAAGGATCTGCAAAGTCACTGAGAGCTGTCATTCGACTATGATTTTAACATGAGTCATTTTCTTTAAAGTGTTTAGCAGATAAGTAAATAATGGAAATATTGGATTAACAGACAGTATGTCAATGATTAAAGATTCAAGCTTCTCTTCCAAATACTTGTGCATTATTACCCGATCTCACATTTTCTCTGTAATGACGACAAGCTAAAAAATTGTTGCCAGCGCATGAAATCTTGAATGGATCACTCTGCCATTGACATTCAACTACCACTTGCTAAATAATTTAAATAACCCTCATACGCTGCTGTCCATTTTTCTCTTTCCAGGATTAAATTTAAGATTGATACAAGGTGTAATAACAATTAACCAACCATGCGCATCTTTCAGTGAAGATGACAAACTAAACCGTAGTCGGCAGGATTTGAACCTGCGCGGGGAAACCCCAATGGATTTCAAGTCCATCGCCTTAACCACTTGGCCACGACTACTGGTGATGAAAAATGTGTTTGCTGGAAATGACATTTTCTGCATTTTAAGATAATTTCATAATGAGTGGAAACTCTTACTTGACAATGTTTGAAATAATAGAGATTGTTACTAAAGTGCTTTGTAGGTCAGATAAAGAAATCATCAGGTCCCAACGAGATTAGAACTCGGATCTCTGAATTAAGTGATCAAAAGTGCTTGCCATTACACCAAGTTACCCCTTTCCAAGAGGTTTTTGGAAATAATTCTCTCAGACTTTAGGCCACAAAAGAGTCAATTTGAATTGCATTTATCTGATGGCACCCTGCAACATATTTATTTTGGTTTAAACAGGTAAACACTTGTGTTAAAAAAAAAGAATTTGGAACAAGATTTTTTATCTGATTTATATGCAGAATTAAGTGCATGCTTTGTAAGTTTGTCCAAAGAACCGTGAATTTGGTGAACCTTTGCCTAGTTTCCAAAATAAATGTACAGGAATAAATTTAATAGTGTGCTGATTCACAGATTGAATTTTTTCAGTATTTTAGGGGGATAGCGTAGTAACCGAAATCTGTCATTTTACTATGTTTGCAGCACAAGAGAACACAAAAAAGTGCTTTGTAGGTGAAAAATAGAGACCATGAGATGTCACTGACATTTGAACTTGCCTCTCATCAACCTCCTGGCCACAATAACCTCTTGAAATCTAGTGCTCAGGTGGAGATTTTATTTCTGTATTTTGTAGGGATTTAAAAGTCGCTGAGAACAGTCATTTGACTATATTTGTAATAAGATAGATTATGAAGAAAGTGCTTGGTTAGTGAGAAAAAGAAGTCATTAGGTGTTATTGATAATTAAACATCAGAACACCTTAACAACTTGGCTACAAATAAGTGTTTAACACAGCCACAACTCCAAGTGCTTAGCTGAACATTAATTGCTCCATATTTAGAAGGATCTGCAAAGTCACTGAGAGCTGTCATTCGACTATGATTTTAACATGAGTCATTTTCTTTAAAGTGTTTAGCAGATAAGTAAATAATGGAAATATTGGATTAACAGACAGTATGTCAATGATTAAAGATTCAAGCTTCTCTTCCAAATACTTGTGCATTATTACCCAATCTCACATTTTCTCTGTAATGACGACAAGCTAAAAAATTGTTGCCAGCGCATGAAATCTTGAATGGATCACTCTGCCATTGACATTCAACTACCACTTGCTAAATAATTTAAATAACCCTCATACGCTGCTGTCCATTTTTCTCTTTCCAGGATTAAATTTAAGATTGATACAAGGTGTAATAACAATTAATCAACCATGCGCATCTTACAGTGAAGATGACAAACTAAACCGTAGTCGGCAGGATTTGAACCTGCGCGGGGAAACCCCAATGGATTTCAAGTCCATCGCCTTAACCACTTGGCCACGACTATTGGTGATGAAAAATGTGTTTGCTGGAAATGACATTTTCTGCATTTTAAGATAATTTCATAATGAGTGGAAACTCTTACTTGACAATGTTTGAAATAATAGAGATTGTTACTAAAGTGCTTTGTAGGTCAGATAAAGAAATCATCAGGTCCCAACGAGATTAGAACTCGGATCTCTGAATTAAGTGATCAAAAGTGCTTGCCATTACACCAAGTTACCCCTTTCCAAGAGGTTTTTGGAAATAATTCTCTCAGACTTTAGGCCATAAAAGAGTCAATTTGAATTGCATTTATCTGATGGCACCCTGCAACATATTTATTTTGGTTTAAACAGGTAAACACTTCTGTTAAAAAAAAAGAATTTGGAACAAGATTTTTTATCTGATTTATATGCAGAATTAAGTGCATGCTTTGTAAGTTTGTCCAAAGAACCGTGAATTTGGTGAACCTTTGCCTAGTTTCCAAAATAAATGTACAGGAATAAATTTAATAGTGTGCTGATTCACAGATTGAATTTTTTCAGTATTTTAGGGGGATAGCGTAGTAACCGAAATCTGTCATTTTACTATGTTTGCAGCACAAGAGAACACAAAAAAGTGCTTTGTAGGTGAAAAATAGAGACCATGAGATGTCACTGACATTTGAACTTGCCTCTCATCAACCTCCTGGCCACAATAACCTCTTGAAATCTAGTGCTCAGGTGGAGATTTTATTTCTGTATTTTGTAGGGATTTAAAAGTCGCTGAGAACAGTCATTTGACTATATTTGTAATAAGATAGATTATGAAGAAAGTGCTTGGTTAGTGAGAAAAAGAAGTCATTACGTGTTATTGATAATTAAACATTAGAACACCTTAACAACTTGGCTACAAATAAGTGTTTAACACAGCCACAACTCCAAGTGCTTAGCTGAACATTAATTGCTCCATATTTAGAAGGATCTGCAAAGTCACTGAGAGCTGTCATTCGACTATGATTTTAACATGAGTCATTTTCTTTAAAGTGTTTAGCAGATAAGTAAATAATGGAAATATTGGATTAACAGACAGTATGTCAATGATTAAAGATTCAAGCTTCTCTTCCAAATACTTGTGCATTATTACCCAATCTCACATTTTCTCTGTAATGACGACAAGCTAAAAAATTGTTGCCAGCGCATGAAATCTTGAATGGATCACTCTGCCATGCTGTCCATTTTTCTCTTTCCAGGATTAAATTTAAGATTGATACAAGGTGTAATAACAATTAATCAACCATGCGCATCTTACAGTGAAGATGACAAACTAAACCGTAGTCGGCAGGATTTGAACCTGTGCGGGGAAACCCCAATGGATTTCAAGTCCATCGCCTTAACCACTCGGCCACGACTACTGGTGATGAAAAATGTGTTTGCTGGAAATGACATTTTCTGCATTTTAAGATAATTTCATAATGAGTGGAAACTCTTACTTGACAATGTTTGAAATAATAGAGATTGTTACTAAAGTGCTTTGTAGGTCAGATAAAGAAATCATCAGGTCCCAACGAGATTAGAACTCGGATCTCTGAATTAAGTGATCAAAAGTGCTTGCCATTACACCAAGTTACCCCTTTCCAAGAGGCTTTTGGAAATAATTCTCTCAGACTTTAGGCCACAAAAGAGTCAATTTGAATTGCATTTATCTGATGGCACCCTGCAACATATTTATTTTGGTTTAAACAGGTAAACACTTGTGTTAAAAAAAAAGAATTTGGAACAAGATTTTTTATCTGATTTATATGCAGAATTAAGTGCATGCTTTGTAAGTTTGTCCAAAGAACCGTGAATTTGGTGAACCTTTGCCTAGTTTCCAAAATAAATGTACAGGAATAAATTTAATAGTGTGCTGATTCACAGATTGAATTTTTTCAGTATTTTAGGGGGATAGCGTAGTAACCGAAATCTGTCATTTTACTATGTTTGCAGCACAAGAGAACACAAAAAAGTGCTTTGTAGGTGAAAAATAGAGACCATGAGATGTCACTGACATTTGAACTTGCCTCTCATCAACCTCCTGGCCACAATAACCTCTTGAAATCTAGTGCTCAGGTGGAGATTTTATTTCTGTATTTTGTAGGGATTTAAAAGTCGCTGAGAACAGTCATTTGACTATATTTGTAATAAGATAGATTATGAAGAAAGTGCTTGGTTAGTGAGAAAAAGAAGTCATTAGGTGTTATTGATAATTAAACATCAGAACACCTTAACAACTTGGCTACAAATAAGTGTTTAACACAGCCACAACTCCAAGTGCTTAGCTGAACATTAATTGCTCCATATTTAGAAGGATCTGCAAAGTCACTGAGAGCTGTCATTCGACTATGATTTTAACATGAGTCATTTTCTTTAAAGTGTTTAGCAGATAAGTAAATAATGGAAATATTGGATTAACAGACAGTATGTCAATGATTAAAGATTCAAGCTTCTCTTCCAAATACTTGTGCATTATTACCCGATCTCACATTTTCTCTGTAATGACGACAAGCTAAAAAATTGTTGCCAGCGCATGAAATCTTGAATGGATCACTCTGCCATTGACATTCAACTACCACTTGCTAAATAATTTAAATAACCCTCATACGCTGCTGTCCAATTTTCTCTTTCCAGGATTAAATTTAAGATTGATACAAGGTGTAATAACAATTAATCAACCATGCGCATCTTACAGTGAAGATGACAAACTAAACCATAGTCGGCAGGATTTGAACCTGCGCGGGGAAACCCCAATGGATTTCAAGTCCATCGCCTTAACCACTCGGCCACGACTACTGGTGATGAAAAATGTGTTTGCTGGAAATGACATTTTCTGCATTTTAAGATAATTTCATAATGAGTGGAAACTCTTACTTGACAATGTTTGAAATAATAGAGATTGTTACTAAAGTGCTTTGTAGGTCAGATAAAGAAATCATCAGGTCCCAACGAGATTAGAACTCGGATCTCTGAATTAAGTGATCAAAAGTGCTTGCCATTACACCAAGTTACCCCTTTCCAAGAGGTTTTTGGAAATAATTCTCTCAGACTTTAGGCCACAAAAGAGTCAATTTGAATTGCATTTATCTGATGGCACCCTGCAACATATTTATTTTGGTTTAAACAGGTAAACACTTGTGTTAAAAAAAAAGAATTTGGAACAAGATTTTTTATCTGATTTATATGCAGAATTAAGTGCATGCTTTGTAAGTTTGTCCAAAGAACCGTGAATTTGGTGAACCTTTGCCTAGTTTCCAAAATAAATGTACAGGAATAAATTTAATAGTGTGCTGATTCACAGATTGAATTTTTTCAGTATTTTAGGGGGATAGCGTAGTAACCGAAATCTGTCATTTTACTATGTTTGCAGCACAAGAGAACACAAAAAAGTGCTTTCTAGGTGAAAAATAGAGACCATGAGATGTCACTGACATTTGAACTTGCCTCTCATCAACCTCCTGGCCACAATAACCTCTTGAAATCTAGTGCTCAGGTGGAGATTTTATTTCTGTATTTTGTAGGGATTTAAAAGTCGCTGAGAACAGTCATTTGACTATATTTGTAATAAGATAGATTATGAAGAAAGTGCTTGGTTAGTGAGAAAAAGAAGTCATTAGGTGTTATTGATAATTAAACATCAGAACACCTTAACAACTTGGCTACAAATAAGTGTTTAACACAGCCACAACTCCAAGTGCTTAGCTGAACATTAATTGCTCCATATTTAGAAGGATCTGCAAAGTCACTGAGAGCTGTCATTCGACTATGATTTTAACATGAGTCATTTTCTTTAAAGTGTTTAGCAGATAAGTAAATAATGGAAATATTGGATTAACAGACAGTATGTCAATGATTAAAGATTCAAGCTTCTCTTCCAAATACTTGTGCATTATTACCCGATCTCACATTTTCTCTGTAATGACGACAAGCTAAAAAATTGTTGCCAGCGCATGAAATCTTGAATGGATCACTCTGCCATTGACATTCAACTACCACTTGCTAAATAATTTAAATAACCCTCATACGCTGCTGTCCAATTTTCTCTTTCCAGGATTAAATTTAAGATTGATACAAGGTGTAATAACAATTAATCAACCATGCGCATCTTACAGTGAAGATGACAAACTAAACCGTAGTCGGCAGGATTTGAACCTGCGCGGGGAAACCCCAATGGATTTCAATTCCATCGCCTTAACCACTCGGCCACGACTACTGGTGATGAAAAATGTGTTTGCTGGAAATGACATTTTCTGCATTTTAAGATAATTTCATAATGAGTGGAAACTCTTACTTGACAATGTTTGAAATAATAGAGATTGTTACTAAAGTGCTTTGTAGGTCAGATAAAGAAATCATCAGGTCCCAACGAGATTAGAACTCGGATCTCTGAATTAAGTGATCAAAAGTGCTTGCCATTACACCAAGTTACCCCTTTCCAAGAGGTTTTTGGAAATAATTCTCTCAGACTTTAGGCCACAAAAGAGTCAATTTGAATTGCATTTATCTGATGGCACCCTGCAACATATTTATTTTGGTTTAAACAGGTAAACACTTGTGTTAAAAAAAAAGAATTTGGAACAAGATTTTTTATCTGATTTATATGCAGAATTAAGTGCATGCTTTGTAAGTTTGTCCAAAGAACCGTGAATTTGGTGAACCTTTGCCTAGTTTCCAAAATAAATGTACAGGAATAAATTTAATAGTGTGCTGATTCACAGATTGAATTTTTTCAGTATTTTAGGGGGATAGCGTAGTAACCGAAATCTGTCATTTTACTATGTTTGCAGCACAAGAGAACACAAAAAAGTGCTTTGTAGGTGAAAAATAGAGACCATGAGATGTCACTGACATTTGAACTTGCCTCTCATCAACCTCCTGGCCACAATAACCTCTTGAAATCTAGTGCTCAGGTGGAGATTTTATTTCTGTATTTTGTAGGGATTTAAAAGTCGCTGAGAACAGTCATTTGACTATATTTGTAATAAGATAGATTATGAAGAAAGTGCTTGGTTAGTGAGAAAAAGAAGTCATTAGGTGTTATTGATAATTAAACATCAGAACACCTTAACAACTTGGCTACAAATAAGTGTTTAACACAGCCACAACTCCAAGTGCTTAGCTGAACATTAATTGCTCCATATTTAGAAGGATCTGCAAAGTCACTGAGAGCTGTCATTCGACTATGATTTTAACATGAGTCATTTTCTTTAAAGTGTTTAGCAGATAAGTAAATAATGGAAATATTGGATTAACAGACAGTATGTCAATGATTAAAGATTCAAGCTTCTCTTCCAAATACTTGTGCATTATTACCCGATCTCACATTTTCTCTGTAATGACGACAAGCTAAAAAATTGTTGCCAGCGCATGAAATCTTGAATGGATCACTCTGCCATTGACATTCAACTACCACTTGCTAAATAATTTAAATAACCCTCATACGCTGCTGTCCATTTTTCTGTCCATTTTTCTCTTTCCAGGATTAAATTTAAGATTGATACAAGGTGTAATAACAATTAATCAACCATGCGCATCTTACAGTGAAGATGACAAACTAAACCGTAGTCGGCAGGATTTGAACCTGCGCGGGGAAACCCCAATGGATTTCAAGTCCATCGCCTTAACCACTCGGCCACGACTACTGGTGATGAAAAATGTGTTTGCTGGAAATGACATTTTCTGCATTTTAAGATAATTTCATAATGAGTGGAAACTCTTACTTGACAATGTTTGAAATAATAGAGATTGTTACTAAAGTGCTTTGTAGGTCAGATAAAGAAATCATCCTGTCCCAACGAGATTAGAACTCGGATCTCTGAATTAAGTGATCAAAAGTGCTTGCCATTACACCAAGTTACCCCTTTCCAAGAGGTTTTTGGAAATAATTCTCTCAGACTTTAGGCCATAAAAGAGTCAATTTGAATTGCATTTATCTGATGGCACCCTGCAACATATTTATTTTGGTTTAAACAGGTAAACACTTGTGTTAAAAAAAAAGAATTTGGAACAAGATTTTTTATCTGATTTATATGCAGAATTAAGTGCATGCTTTGTAAGTTTGTCCAAAGAACCGTGAATTTGGTGAACCTTTGCCTAGTTTCCAAAATAAATGTACAGGAATAAATTTAATAGTGTGCTGATTCACAGATTGAATTTTTTCAGTATTTTAGGGGGATAGCGTAGTAACCGAAATCTGTCATTTTACTATGTTTGCAGCACAAGAGAACACAAAAAAGTGCTTTGTAGGTGAAAAATAGAGACCATGAGATGTCACTGACATTTGAACTTGCCTCTCATCAACCTCCTGGCCACAATAACCTCTTGAAATCTAGTGCTCAGGTGGAGATTTTATTTCTGTATTTTGTAGGGATTTAAAAGTCGCTGAGAACAGTCATTTGACTATATTTGTAATAAGATAGATTATGAAGAAAGTGCTTGGTTAGTGAGAAAAAGAAGTCATTAGGTGTTATTGATAATTAAACATCAGAACACCTTAACAACTTGGCTATAAATAAGTGTTTAACACAGCCACAACTCCAAGTGCTTAGCTGAACATTAATTGCTCCATATTTAGAAGGATCTGCAAAGTCACTGAGAGCTGTCATTCGACTATGATTTTAACATGAGTCATTTTCTTTAAAGTGTTTAGCAGATAAGTAAATAATGGAAATATTGGATTAACAGACAGTATGTCAATGATTAAAGATTCAAGCTTCTCTTCCAAATACTTGTGCATTATTACCCGATCTCACATTTTCTCTGTAATGACGACAAGCTAAAAAATTGTTGCCAGCGCATGAAATCTTGAATGGATCACTCTGCCATTGACATTCAACTACCACTTGCTAAATAATTTAAATAACCCTCATACGCTGCTGTCCATTTTTCTCTTTCCAGGATTAAATTTAAGATTGATACAAGGTGTAATAACAATTAATCAACCATGTGCATCTTACAGTGAAGATGACAAACTAAACCATAGTCGGCAGGATTTGAACCTGCGCGGGGAAACCCCAATGGATTTCAAGTCCATCGCCTTAACCACTCGGCCACGACTACTGGTGATGAAAAATGTGTTTGCTGGAAATGACATTTTCTGCATTTTAAGATAATTTCATAATGAGTATAAACTCTTACTTGACAATGTTTGAAATAATAGAGATTGTTACTAAAGTGCTTTCTAGGTCAGATAAAGAAATCATCAGGTCCCAACGAGATTAGAACTCGGATCTCTGAATTAAGTGATCAAAAGTGCTTGCCATTACACCAAGTTACCCCTTTCCAAGAGGTTTTTGGAAATAATTCTCTCAGACTTTAGGCCATAAAAGAGTCAATTTGAATTGCATTTATCTGATGGCACCCTGCAACATATTTATTTTGGTTTAAACAGGTAAACACTTGTGTTAAAAAAAAAGAATTTGGAACAAGATTTTTTATCTGATTTATATGCAGAATTAAGTGCATGCTTTGTAAGTTTGTCCAAAGAACCGTGAATTTGGTGAACCTTTGCCTAGTTTCCAAAATAAATGTACAGGAATAAATTTAATAGTGTGCTGATTCACAGATTGAATTTTTTCAGTATTTTAGGGGGATAGCGTAGTAACCGAAATCTGTCATTTTACTATGTTTGCAGCACAAGAGAACACAAAAAAGTGCTTTGGAGGTGAAAAATAGAGACCATGAGATGTCACTGACATTTGAACTTGCCTCTCATCAACCTCCTGGCCACAATAACCTCTTGAAATCTAGTGCTCAGGTGGAGATTTTATTTCTGTATTTTGTAGGGATTTAAAAGTCGCTGAGAACAGTCATTTGACTATATTTGTAATAAGATAGATTATGAAGAAAGTGCTTGGTTAGTGAGAAAAAGAAGTCATTAGGTGTTATTGATAATTAAACATCAGAACACCTTAACAACTTGGCTACAAATAAGTGTTTAACACAGCCACAACTCCAAGTGCTTAGCTGAACATTAATTGCTCCATATTTAGAAGGATCTGCAAAGTCACTGAGAGCTGTCATTCGACTATGATTTTAACATGAGTCATTTTCTTTAAAGTATTTAGCAGATAAGTAAATAATGGAAATATTGGATTAACAGACAGTATGTCAATGATTAAAGATTCAAGCTTCTCTTCCAAATACTTGTGCATTATTACCCGATCTCACATTTTCTCTGTAATGACGACAAGCTAAAAAATTGTTGCCAGCGCATGAAATCTTGAATGGATCACTCTGCCATTGACATTCAACTACCACTTGCTAAATAATTTAAATAACCCTCATACGCTGCTGTCCATTTTTCTCTTTCCAGGATTAAATTTAAGATTGATACAAGGTGTAATAACAATTAATCAACCATGCGCATTTTACAGTGAAGATGACAAACTAAACCATAGTCGGCAGGATTTGAACCTGCGCGGGGAAACCCCAATGGATTTCAAGTCCATCGCCTTAACCACTCGGCCACGACTACTGGTGATGAAAAATGTGTTTGCTGGAAATGACATTTTCTGCATTTTAAGATAATTTCATAATGAGTGGAAACTCTTACTTGACAATGTTTGAAATAATAGAGATTGTTACTAAAGTGCTTTGTAGGTCAGATAAAGAAATCATCAGGTCCCAACGAGATTAGAACTCGGATCTCTGAATTAAGTGATCAAAAGTGCTTGCCATTACACCAAGTTACCCCTTTCCAAGAGGTTTTTGGAAATAATTCTCTCAGACTTTAGGCCATAAAAGAGTCAATTTGAATTGCATTTATCTGATGGCACCCTGCAACATATTTATTTTGGTTTAAACAGGTAAACACTTGTGTTAAAAAAAAAGAATTTGGAACAAGATTTTTTATCTGATTTATATGCAGAATTAAGTGCATGCTTTGTAAGTTTGTCCAAAGAACCGTGAATTTGGTGAACCTTTGCCTAGTTTCCAAAATAAATGTACAGGAATAAATTTAATAGTGTGCTGATTCACAGATTGAATTTTTTCAGTATTTTAGGGGGATAGCGTAGTAACCGAAATCTGTCATTTTACTATGTTTGCAGCACAAGAGAACACAAAAAAGTGCTTTGTAGGTGAAAAATAGAGACCATGAGATGTCACTGACATTTGAACTTGCCTCTCATCAACCTCCTGACCACAATAACCTCTTGAAATCTAGTGCTCAGGTGGAGATTTTATTTCTGTATTTTGTAGGGATTTAAAAGTCGCTGAGAACAGTCATTTGACTATATTTGTAATAAGATAGATTATGAAGAAAGTGCTTGGTTAGTGAGAAAAAGAAGTCATTAGGTGTTATTGATAATTAAACATCAGAACACCTTAACAACTTGGCTACAAATAAGTGTTTAACACAGCCACAACTCCAAGTGCTTAGCTGAACATTAATTGCTCCATATTTAGAAGGATCTGCAAAGTCACTGAGAGCTGTCATTCGACTATGATTTTAACATGAGTCATTTTCTTTAAAGTGTTTAGCAGATAAGTAAATAATGGAAATATTGGATTAACAGACAGTATGTCAATGATTAAAGATTCAAGCTTCTCTTCCAAATACTTGTGCATTATTACCCGATCTCACATTTTCTCTGTAATGACGACAAGCTAAAAAATTGTTGCCAGCGCATGAAATCTTGAATGGATCACTCTGCCATTGACATTCAACTACCACTTGCTAAATAATTTAAATAACCCTCATACGCTGCTGTCCATTTTTCTGTCCATTTTTCTCTTTCCAGGATTAAATTTAAGATTGATACAAGGTGTAATAACAATTAATCAACCATGCGCATCTTAAAGTGAAGATGACAAACTAAACCATAGTCGGCAGGATTTGAACCTGCGCGGGGAAACCCCAATGGATTTCAAGTCCATCGCCTTAACCACTCGGCCACGACTACTGGTGATGAAAAATGTGTTTGCTGGAAATGACATTTTCTGCATTTTAAGATAATTTCATAATGAGTGGAAACTCTTACTTGACAATGTTTGAAATAATAGAGATTGTTACTAAAGTGCTTTGTAGGTCAGATAAAGAAATCATCAGGTCCCAACGAGATTAGAACTCGGATCTCTGAATTAAGTGATCAAAAGTGCTTGCCATTACACCAAGTTACCCCTTTCCAAGAGGTTTTTGGAAATAATTCTCTCAGACTTTAGGCCATAAAAGAGTCAATTTGAATTGCATTTATCTGATGGCACCCTGCAACATATTTATTTTGGTTTAAACAGGTAAACACTTGTGTTTAAAAAAAAGAATTTGGAACAAGATTTTTTATCTGATTTATATGCAGAATTAAGTGCATGCTTTGTAAGTTTGTCCAAAGAACCGTGAATTTGGTGAACCTTTGCCTAGTTTCCAAAATAAATGTACAGGAATAAATTTAATAGTGTGCTGATTCACAGATTGAATTTTTTCAGTATTTTAGGGGGATAGCGTAGTAACCGAAATCTGTCATTTTACTATGTTTGCAGCACAAGAGAACACAAAAAAGTGCTTTGTAGGTGAAAAATAGAGACCATGAGATGTCACTGACATTTGAACTTGCCTCTCATCAACCTCCTGGCCACAATAACCTCTTGAAATCTAGTGCTCAGGTGGAGATTTTATTTCTGTATTTTGTAGGGATTTAAAAGTCGCTGAGAACAGTCATTTGACTATATTTGTAATAAGATAGATTATGAAGAAAGTGCTTGGTTAGTGAGAAAAAGAAGTCATTAGGTGTTATTGATAATTAAACATCAGAACACCTTAACAACTTGGCTACAAATAAGTGTTTAACACAGCCACAACTCCAAGTGCTTAGCTGAACATTAATTGCTCCATATTTAGAAGGATCTGCAAAGTCACTGAGAGCTGTCATTCGACTATGATTTTAACATGAGTCATTTTCTTTAAAGTATTTAGCAGATAAGTAAATAATGGAAATATTGGATTAACAGACAGTATGTCAATGATTAAAGATTCAAGCTTCTCTTCCAAATACTTGTGCATTATTACCCGATCTCACATTTTCTCTGTAATGACGACAAGCTAAAAAATTGTTGCCAGCGCATGAAATCTTGAATGGATCACTCTGCCATTGACATTCAACTACCACTTGCTAAATAATTTAAATAACCCTCATACGCTGCTGTCCATTTTTCTGTCCATTTTTCTCTTTCCAGGATTAAATTTAAGATTGATACAAGGTGTAATAACAATTAATCAACCATGCGCATTTTACAGTGAAGATGACAAACTAAACCGTAGTCGGCAGGATTTGAACCTGCGCGGGGAAACCCCAATGGATTTCAAGTCCATCACCTTAACCACTCGGCCACGACTACTGGTGATGAAAAATGTGTTTGCTGGAAATGACATTTTCTGCATTTTAAGATAATTTCATAATGAGTGGAAACTCTTACTTGACAATGTTTGAAATAATAGAGATTGTTACTAAAGTGCTTTGTAGGTCAGATAAAGAAATCATCAGGTCCCAACGAGATTAGAACTCGGATCTCTGAATTAAGTGATCAAAAGTGCTTGCCATTACACCAAGTTACCCCTTTCCAAGAGGTTTTTGGAAATAATTCTCTCAGACTTTAGGCCATAAAAGAGTCAATTTGAATTGCATTTATCTGATGGCACCCTGCAACATATTTATTTTGGTTTAAACAGGTAAACACTTGTGTTAAAAAAAAAGAATTTGGAACAAGATTTTTTATCTGATTTATATGCAGAATTAAGTGCATGCTTTGTAAGTTTGTCCAAAGAACCGTGAATTTGGTGAACCTTTGCCTAGTTTCCAAAATAAATGTACAGGAATAAATTTAATAGTGTGCTGATTCACAGATTGAATTTTTTCAGTATTTTAGGGGGATAGCGTAGTAACCGAAATCTGTCATTTTACTATGTTTGCAGCACAAGAGAACACAAAAAAGTGCTTTGTAGGTGAAAAATAGAGACCATGAGATGTCACTGACATTTGAACTTGCCTCTCATCAACCTCCTGGCCACAATAACCTCTTGAAATCTAGTGCTCAGGTGGAGATTTTATTTCTGTATTTTGTAGGGATTTAAAAGTCGCTGAGAACAGTCATTTGACTATATTTGTAATAAGATAGATTATGAAGAAAGTGCTTGGTTAGTGAGAAAAAGAAGTCATTAGGTGTTATTGATAATTAAACATCAGAACACCTTAACAACTTGGCTACAAATAAGTGTTTAACACAGCCACAACTCCAAGTGCTTAGCTGAACATTAATTGCTCCATATTTAGAAGGATCTGCAAAGTCACTGAGAGCTGTCATTCGACTATGATTTTAACATGAGTCATTTTCTTTAAAGTATTTAGCAGATAAGTAAATAATGGAAATATTGGATTAACAGACAGTATGTCAATGATTAAAGATTCAAGCTTCTCTTCCAAATACTTGTGCATTATTACCCGATCTCACATTTTCTCTGTAATGACGACAAGCTAAAAAATTGTTGCCAGCGCATGAAATCTTGAATGGATCACTCTGCCATTGACATTCAACTACCACTTGCTAAATAATTTAAATAACCCTCATACGCTGCTGTCCATTTTTCTCTTTCCAGGATTAAATTTAAGATTGATACAAGGTGTAATAACAATTAATCAACCATGCGCATTTTACAGTGAAGATGACAAACTAAACCGTAGTCGGCAGGATTTGAACCTGCGCGGGGAAACCCCAATGGATTTCAAGTCCATCACCTTAACCACTCGGCCACGACTACTGGTGATGAAAAATGTGTTTGCTGGAAATGACATTTTCTGCATTTTAAGATAATTTCATAATGAGTGGAAACTCTTACTTGACAATGTTTGAAATAATAGAGATTGTTACTAAAGTGCTTTGTAGGTCAGATAAAGAAATCATCAGGTCCCAACGAGATTAGAACTCGGATCTCTGAATTAAGTGATCAAAAGTGCTTGCCATTACACCAAGTTACCCCTTTCCAAGAGGTTTTTGGAAATAATTCTCTCAGACTTTAGGCCATAAAAGAGTCAATTTGAATTGCATTTATCTGATGGCACCCTGCAACATATTTATTTTGGTTTAAACAGGTAAACACTTGTGTTAAAAAAAAAGAATTTGGAACAAGATTTTTTATCTGATTTATATGCAGAATTAAGTGCATGCTTTGTAAGTTTGTCCAAAGAACCGTGAATTTGGTGAACCTTTGCCTAGTTTCCAAAATAAATGTACAGGAATAAATTTAATAGTGTGCTGATTCACAGATTGAATTTTTTCAGTATTTTAGGGGGATAGCGTAGTAACCGAAATCTGTCATTTTACTATGTTTGCAGCACAAGAGAACACAAAAAAGTGCTTTGTAGGTGAAAAATAGAGACCATGAGATGTCACTGACATTTGAACTTGCCTCTCATCAACCTCCTGACCACAATAACCTCTTGAAATCTAGTGCTCAGGTGGAGATTTTATTTCTGTATTTTGTAGGGATTTAAAAGTCGCTGAGAACAGTCATTTGACTATATTTGTAATAAGATAGATTATGAAGAAAGTGCTTGGTTAGTGAGAAAAAGAAGTCATTAGGTGTTATTGATAATTAAACATCAGAACACCTTAACAACTTGGCTACAAATAAGTGTTTAACACAGCCACAACTCCAAGTGCTTAGCTGAACATTAATTGCTCCATATTTAGAAGGATCTGCAAAGTCACTGAGAGCTGTCATTCGACTATGATTTTAACATGAGTCATTTTCTTTAAAGTGTTTAGCAGATAAGTAAATAATGGAAATATTGGATTAACAGACAGTATGTCAATGATTAAAGATTCAAGCTTCTCTTCCAAATACTTGTGCATTATTACCCGATCTCACATTTTCTCTGTAATGACGACAAGCTAAAAAATTGTTGCCAGCGCATGAAATCTTGAATGGATCACTCTGCCATTGACATTCAACTACCACTTGCTAAATAATTTAAATAACCCTCATACGCTGCTGTCCATTTTTCTGTCCATTTTTCTCTTTCCAGGATTAAATTTAAGATTGATACAAGGTGTAATAACAATTAATCAACCATGCGCATCTTACAGTGAAGATGACAAACTAAACCGTAGTCGGCAGGATTTGAACCTGCGTGGGGAAACCCCAATAGATTTCAAGTCCATCGCCTTAACCACTCGGCCACGACTACTGGTGATGAAAAATGTGTTTGCTGGAAATGACATTTTCTGCATTTTAAGATAATTTCATAATGAGTGGAAACTCTTACTTGACAATGTTTGAAATAATAGAGATTGTTACTAAAGTGCTTTGTAGGTCAGATAAAGAAATCATCAGGTCCCAACGAGATTAGAACTCGGATCTCTGAATTAAGTGATCAAAAGTGCTTGCCATTACACCAAGTTACCCCTTTCCAAGAGGTTTTTGGAAATAATTCTCTCAGACTTTAGGCCATAAAAGAGTCAATTTGAATTGCATTTATCTGATGGCACCCTGCAACATATTTATTTTGGTTTAAACAGGTAAACACTTGTGTTAAAAAAAAAGAATTTGGAACAAGATTTTTTATCTGATTTATATGCAGAATTAAGTGCATGCTTTGTAAGTTTGTCCAAAGAACCGTGAATTTGGTGAACCTTTGCCTAGTTTCCAAAATAAATGTACAGGAATAAATTTAATAGTGTGCTGATTCACAGATTGAATTTTTTCAGTATTTTAGGGGGATAGCGTAGTAACCGAAATCTGTCATTTTACTATGTTTGCAGCACAAGAGAACACAAAAAAGTGCTTTGTAGGTGAAAAATAAAGACCATGAGATGTCACTGACATTTGAACCTGCCTCTCATCAACCTCCTGACCACAATAACCTCTTGAAATCTAGTGCTCAGGGGGAGATTTTATTTCTGTATTTTGTAGGGATTTAAAAGTCGCTGAGAACAGTCATTTGACTATATTTGTAATAAGATAGATTATGAAGAAAGTGCTTGGTTAGTGAGAAAAAGAAGTCATTAGGTGTTATTGATAATTAAACATCAGAACACCTTAACAACTTGGCTACAAATAAGTGTTTAACACAGTCACAACTCCAAGTGCTTAGCTGAACATTAATTGCTCCATATTTAGAAGGATCTGCAAAGTCACTGAGAGCTGTCATTCGACTATGATTTTAACATGAGTCATTTTCTTTAAAGTGTTTAGCAGATAAGTAAATAATGGAAATATTGGATTAACAGACAGTATGTCAATGATTAAAGATTCAAGCTTCTCTTCCAAATACTTGTGCATTATTACCCGATCTCACATTTTCTCTGTAATGACGACAAGCTAAAAAATTGTTGCCAGCGCATGAAATCTTGAATGGATCACTCTGCCATTGACATTCAACTACCACTTGCTAAATAATTTAAATAACCCTCATACGCTGCTGTCCATTTTTCTGTCCATTTTTCTCTTTCCAGGATTAAATTTAAGATTGATACAAGGTGTAATAACAATTAATCAACCATGCGCATCTTACAGTGAAGATGACAAACTAAACCGTAGTCGGCAGGATTTGAACCTGCGCGGGGAAACCCCAATGGATTTCAAGTCCATCACCTTAACCACTCGGCCACGACTACTGGTGATGAAAAATGTGTTTGCTGGAAATGACATTTTCTGCATTTTAAGATAATTTCATAATGAGTGGAAACTCTTACTTGACAATGTTTGAAATAATAGAGATTGTTACTAAAGTGCTTTGTAGGTCAGATAAAGAAATCATCAGGTCCCAACGAGATTAGAACTCAGATCTCTGAATTAAGTGATCAAAAGTGCTTGCCATTACACCAAGTTACCCCTTTCCAAGAGGTTTTTGGAAATAATTCTCTCAGACTTTAGGCCATAAAAGAGTCAATTTGAATTGCATTTATCTGATGGCACCCTGCAACATATTTATTTTGGTTTAAACAGGTAAACACTTGTGTTAAAAAAAAAGAATTTGGAACAAGATTTTTTATCTGATTTATATGCAGAATTAAGTGCATGCTTTGTAAGTTTGTCCAAAGAACCGTGAATTTGGTGAACCTTTGCCTAGTTTCCAAAATAAATGTACAGGAATAAATTTAATAGTGTGCTGATTCACAGATTGAATTTTTTCAGTATTTTAGGGGGATAGCGTAGTAACCGAAATCTGTCATTTTACTATGTTTGCAGCACAAGAGAACACAAAAAAGTGCTTTGTAGGTGAAAAATAGAGACCATGAGATGTCACTGACATTTGAACTTGCCTCTCATCAACCTCCTGACCACAATAACCTCTTGAAATCTAGTGCTCAGGTGGAGATTTTATTTCTGTATTTTGTAGGGATTTAAAAGTCGCTGAGAACAGTCATTTGACTATATTTGTAATAAGATAGATTATGAAGAAAGTGCTTGGTTAGTGAGAAAAAGAAGTCATTAGGTGTTATTGATAATTAAACATCAGAACACCTTAACAACTTGGCTACAAATAAGTGTTTAACACAGCCACAACTCCAAGTGCTTAGCTGAACATTAATTGCTCCATATTTAGAAGGATCTGCAAAGTCACTGAGAGCTGTCATTCGACTATGATTTTAACATGAGTCATTTTCTTTAAAGTGTTTAGCAGATAAGTAAATAATGGAAATATTGGATTAACAGACAGTATGTCAATGATTAAAGATTCAAGCTTCTCTTCCAAATACTTGTGCATTATTACCCGATCTCACATTTTCTCTGTAATGACGACAAGCTAAAAAATTGTTGCCAGCGCATGAAATCTTGAATGGATCACTCTGCCATTGACATTCAACTACCACTTGCTAAATAATTTAAATAACCCTCATACGCTGCTGTCCATTTTTCTGTCCATTTTTCTCTTTCCAGGATTAAATTTAAGATTGATACAAGGTGTAATAACAATTAATCAACCATGCGCATCTTACAGTGAAGATGACAAACTAAACCGTAGTCGGCAGGATTTGAACCTGCGCGGGGAAACCCCAATGGATTTCAAGTCCATCGCCTTAACCACTCGGCCACGACTACTGGTGATGAAAAATGTGTTTGCTGGAAATGACATTTTCTGCATTTTAAGATAATTTCATAATGAGTGGAAACTCTTACTTGACAATGTTTGAAATAATAGAGATTGTTACTAAAGTGCTTTGTAGGTCAGATAAAGAAATCATCAGGTCCCAATGAGATTAGAACTCGGATCTCTGAATTAAGTGATCAAAAGTGCTTGCCATTACACCAAGTTATCCCTTTCCAAGAGGTTTTTGGAAATAATTCTCTCAGACTTTAGGCCATAAAAGAGTCAATTTGAATTGCATTTATCTGATGGCACCCTGCAACATATTTATTTTGGTTTAAACAGGTAAACACTTGTGTTAAAAAAAAAGAATTTGGAACAAGATTTTTTATCTGATTTATATGCAGAATTAAGTGCATGCTTTGTAAGTTTGTCCAAAGAACCGTGAATTTGGTGAACCTTTGCCTAGTTTCCAAAATAAATGTACAGGAATAAATTTAATAGTGTGCTGATTCACAGATTGAATTTTTTCAGTATTTTAGGGGGATAGCGTAGTAACCGAAATCTGTCATTTTACTATGTTTGCAGCACAAGAGAACACAAAAAAGTGCTTTGTAGGTGAAAAATAGAGACCATGAGATGTCACTGACATTTGAACTTGCCTCTCATCAACCTCCTGACCACAATAACCTCTTGAAATCTAGTGCTCAGGTGGAGATTTTATTTCTGTATTTTGTAGGGATTTAAAAGTCGCTGAGAACAGTCATTTGACTATATTTGTAATAAGATAGATTATGAAGAAAGTGCTTGGTTAGTGAGAAAAAGAAGTCATTAGGTGTTATTGATAATTAAACATCAGAACACCTTAACAACTTGGCTACAAATAAGTGTTTAACACAGCCACAACTCCAAGTGCTTAGCTGAACATTAATTGCTCCATATTTAGAAGGATCTGCAAAGTCACTGAGAGCTGTCATTCGACTATGATTTTAACATGAGTCATTTTCTTTAAAGTGTTTAGCAGATAAGTAAATAATGGAAATATTGGATTAACAGACAGTATGTCAATGATTAAAGATTCAAGCTTCTCTTCCAAATACTTGTGCATTATTACCCGATCTCACATTTTCTCTGTAATGACGACAAGCTAAAAAATTGTTGCCAGCGCATGAAATCTTGAATGGATCACTCTGCCATTGACATTCAACTACCACTTGCTAAATAATTCAAATAACCCTCATACGCTGCTGTCCATTTTTCTCTTTCCAGGATTAAATTTAAGATTGATACAAGGTGTAATAACAATTAATCAACCATGCGCATCTTACAGTGAAGATGACAAACTAAACCGTAGTCGGCAGGATTTGAACCTGCGCGGGGAAACCCCAATGGATTTCAAGTCCATCACCTTAACCACTCGGCCACGACTACTGGTGATGAAAAATGTGTTTGCTGGAAATGACATTTTCTGCATTTTAAGATAATTTCATAATGAGTGGAAACTCTTACTTGACAATGTTTGAAATAATAGAGATTGTTACTAAAGTGCTTTGTAGGTCAGATAAAGAAATCATCAGGTCCCAACGAGATTAGAACTCGGATCTCTGAATTAAGTGATCAAAAGTGCTTGCCATTACACCAAGTTACCCCTTTCCAAGAGGTTTTTGGAAATAATTCTCTCAGACTTTAGGCCATAAAAGAGTCAATTTGAATTGCATTTATCTGATGGCACCCTGCAACATATTTATTTTGGTTTAAACAGGTAAACACTTGTGTTAAAAAAAAAGAATTTGGAACAAGATTTTTTATCTGATTTATATGCAGAATTAAGTGCATGCTTTGTAAGTTTGTCCAAAGAACCGTGAATTTGGTGAACCTTTGCCTAGTTTCCAAAATAAATGTACAGGAATAAATTTAATAGTGTGCTGATTCACAGATTGAATTTTTTCAGTATTTTAGGGGGATAGCGTAGTAACCGAAATCTGTCATTTTACTATGTTTGCAGCACAAGAGAACACAAAAAAGTGCTTTGTAGGTGAAAAATAGAGACCATGAGATGTCACTGACATTTGAACTTGCCTCTCATCAACCTCCTGACCACAATAACCTCTTGAAATCTAGTGCTCAGGTGGAGATTTTATTTCTGTATTTTGTAGGGATTTAAAAGTCGCTGAGAACAGTCATTTGACTATATTTGTAATAAGATAGATTATGAAGAAAGTGCTTGGTTAGTGAGAAAAAGAAGTCATTAGGTGTTATTGATAATTAAACATCAGAACACCTTAACAACTTGGCTACAAATAAGTGTTTAACACAGCCACAACTCCAAGTGCTTAGCTGAACATTAATTGCTCCATATTTAGAAGGATCTGCAAAGTCACTGAGAGCTGTCATTCGACTATGATTTTAACATGAGTCATTTTCTTTAAAGTGTTTAGCAGATAAGTAAATAATGGAAATATTGGATTAACAGACAGTATGTCAATGATTAAAGATTCAAGCTTCTCTTCCAAATACTTGTGCATTATTACCCGATCTCACATTTTCTCTGTAATGACGACAAGCTAAAAAATTGTTGCCAGCGCATGAAATCTTGAATGGATCACTCTGCCATTGACATTCAACTACCACTTGCTAAATAATTTAAATAACCCTCATACGCTGCTGTCCATTTTTCTGTCCATTTTTCTCTTTCCAGGATTAAATTTAAGATTGATACAAGGTGTAATAACAATTAATCAACCATGCGCATCTTACAGTGAAGATGACAAACTAAACCATAGTCGGCAGGATTTGAACCTGCGCGGGGAAACCCCAATGGATTTCAAGTCCATCGCCTTAACCACTTGGCCACGACTACTGGTGATGAAAAATGTGTTTGCTGGAAATGACATTTTATGCATTTTAAGATAATTTCATAATGAGTGGAAACTCTTACTTGACAATGTTTGAAATAATAGAGATTGTTACTAAAGTGCTTTGTAGGTCAGATAAAGAAATCATCAGGTCCCAATGAGATTAGAACTCGGATCTCTGAATTAAGTGATCAAAAGTGCTTGCCATTACACCAAGTTATCCCTTTCCAAGAGGTTTTTGGAAATAATTCTCTCAGACTTTAGGCCATAAAAGAGTCAATTTGAATTGCATTTATCTGATGGCACCCTGCAACATATTTATTTTGGTTTAAACAGGTAAACACTTGTGTTAAAAAAAAAGAATTTGGAACAAGATTTTTTATCTGATTTATATGCAGAATTAAGTGCATGCTTTGTAAGTTTGTCCAAAGAACCGTGAATTTGGTGAACCTTTGCCTAGTTTCCAAAATAAATGTACAGGAATAAATTTAATAGTGTGCTGATTCACAGATTGAATTTTTTCAGTATTTTAGGGGGATAGCGTAGTAACCGAAATCTGTCATTTTACTATGTTTGCAGCACAAGAGAACACAAAAAAGTGCTTTGTAGGTGAAAAATAGAGACCATGAGATGTCACTGACATTTGAACTTGCCTCTCATCAACCTCCTGACCACAATAACCTCTTGAAATCTAGTGCTCAGGTGGAGATTTTATTTCTGTATTTTGTAGGGATTTAAAAGTCGCTGAGAACAGTCATTTGACTATATTTGTAATAAGATAGATTATGAAGAAAGTGCTTGGTTAGTGAGAAAAAGAAGTCATTAGGTGTTATTGATAATTAAACATCAGAACACCTTAACAACTTGGCTACAAATAAGTGTTTAACACAGCCACAACTCCAAGTGCTTAGCTGAACATTAATTGCTCCATATTTAGAAGGATCTGCAAAGTCACTGAGAGCTGTCATTCGACTATGATTTTAACATGAGTCATTTTCTTTAAAGTGTTTAGCAGATAAGTAAATAATGGAAATATTGGATTAACAGACAGTATGTCAATGATTAAAGATTCAAGCTTCTCTTCCAAATACTTGTGCATTATTACCCGATCTCACATTTTCTCTGTAATGACGACAAGCTAAAAAATTGTTGCCAGCGCATGAAATCTTGAATGGATCACTCTGCCATTGACATTCAACTACCACTTGCTAAATAATTTAAATAACCCTCATACGCTGCTGTCCATTTTTCTGTCCATTTTTCTCTTTCCAGGATTAAATTTAAGATTGATACAAGGTGTAATAACAATTAATCAACCATGCGCATCTTACAGTGAAGATGACAAACTAAACCGTAGTCGGCAGGATTTGAACCTGCGCGGGGAAACCCCAATGGATTTCAAGTCCATCACCTTAACCACTCGGCCACGACTACTGGTGATGAAAAATGTGTTTGCTGGAAATGACATTTTCTGCATTTTAAGATAATTTCATAATGAGTGGAAACTCTTACTTGACAATGTTTGAAATAATAGAGATTGTTACTAAAGTGCTTTGTAGGTCAGATAAAGAAATCATCAGGTCCCAACGAGATTAGAACTCGGATCTCTGAATTAAGTGATCAAAAGTGCTTGCCATTACACCAAGTTACCCCTTTCCAAGAGGTTTTTGGAAATAATTCTCTCAGACTTTAGGCCATAAAAGAGTCAATTTGAATTGCATTTATCTGATGGCACCCTGCAACATATTTATTTTGGTTTAAACAGGTAAACACTTGTGTTAAAAAAAAAGAATTTGGAACAAGATTTTTTATCTGATTTATATGCAGAATTAAGTGCATGCTTTGTAAGTTTGTCCAAAGAACCGTGAATTTGGTGAACCTTTGCCTAGTTTCCAAAATAAATGTACAGGAATAAATTTAATAGTGTGCTGATTCACAGATTGAATTTTTTCAGTATTTTAGGGGGATAGCGTAGTAACCGAAATCTGTCATTTTACTATGTTTGCAGCACAAGAGAACACAAAAAAGTGCTTTGTAGGTGAAAAATAGAGACCATGAGATGTCACTGACATTTGAACTTGCCTCTCATCAACCTCCTGACCACAATAACCTCTTGAAATCTAGTGCTCAGGTGGAGATTTTATTTCTGTATTTTGTAGGGATTTAAAAGTCGCTGAGAACAGTCATTTGACTATATTTGTAATAAGATAGATTATGAAGAAAGTGCTTGGTTAGTGAGAAAAAGAAGTCATTAGGTGTTATTGATAATTAAACATCAGAACACCTTAACAACTTGGCTACAAATAAGTGTTTAACACAGCCACAACTCCAAGTGCTTAGCTGAACATTAATTGCTCCATATTTAGAAGGATCTGCAAAGTCACTGAGAGCTGTCATTCGACTATGATTTTAACATGAGTCATTTTCTTTAAAGTGTTTAGCAGATAAGTAAATAATGGAAATATTGGATTAACAGACAGTATGTCAATGATTAAAGATTCAAGCTTCTCTTCCAAATACTTGTGCATTATTACCCGATCTCACATTTTCTCTGTAATGACGACAAGCTAAAAAATTGTTGCCAGCGCATGAAATCTTGAATGGATCACTCTGCCATTGACATTCAACTACCACTTGCTAAATAATTTAAATAACCCTCATACGCTGCTGTCCATTTTTCTGTCCATTTTTCTCTTTCCAGGATTAAATTTAAGATTGATACAAGGTGTAATAACAATTAATCAACCATGCGCATCTTACAGTGAAGATGACAAACTAAACCGTAGTCGGCAGGATTTGAACCTGCGCGGGGAAACCCCAATGGATTTCAAGTCCATCACCTTAACCACTCGGCCACGACTACTGGTGATGAAAAATGTGTTTGCTGGAAATGACATTTTCTGCATTTTAAGATAATTTCATAATGAGTGGAAACTCTTACTTGACAATGTTTGAAATAATAGAGATTGTTACTAAAGTGCTTTGTAGGTCAGATAAAGAAATCATCAGGTCCCAACGAGATTAGAACTCGGATCTCTGAATTAAGTGATCAAAAGTGCTTGCCATTACACCAAGTTACCCCTTTCCAAGAGGTTTTTGGAAATAATTCTCTCAGACTTTAGGCCATAAAAGAGTCAATTTGAATTGCATTTATCTGATGGCACCCTGCAACATATTTATTTTGGTTTAAACAGGTAAACACTTGTGTTAAAAAAAAAGAATTTGGAACAAGATTTTTTATCTGATTTATATGCAGAATTAAGTGCATGCTTTGTAAGTTTGTCCAAAGAACCGTGAATTTGGTGAACCTTTGCCTAGTTTCCAAAATAAATGTACAGGAATAAATTTAATAGTGTGCTGATTCACAGATTGAATTTTTTCAGTATTTTAGGGGGATAGCGTAGTAACCGAAATCTGTCATTTTACTATGTTTGCAGCACAAGAGAACACAAAAAAGTGCTTTGTAGGTGAAAAATAGAGACCATGAGATGTCACTGACATTTGAACTTGCCTCTCATCAACCTCCTGACCACAATAACCTCTTGAAATCTAGTGCTCAGGTGGAGATTTTATTTCTGTATTTTGTAGGGATTTAAAAGTCGCTGAGAACAGTCATTTGACTATATTTGTAATAAGATAGATTATGAAGAAAGTGCTTGGTTAGTGAGAAAAAGAAGTCATTAGGTGTTATTGATAATTAAACATCAGAACACCTTAACAACTTGGCTACAAATAAGTGTTTAACACAGCCACAACTCCAAGTGCTTAGCTGAACATTAATTGCTCCATATTTAGAAGGATCTGCAAAGTCACTGAGAGCTGTCATTCGACTATGATTTTAACATGAGTCATTTTCTTTAAAGTGTTTAGCAGATAAGTAAATAATGGAAATATTGGATTAACAGACAGTATGTCAATGATTAAAGATTCAAGCTTCTCTTCCAAATACTTGTGCATTATTACCCGATCTCACATTTTCTCTGTAATGACGACAAGCTAAAAAATTGTTGCCAGCGCATGAAATCTTGAATGGATCACTCTGCCATTGACATTCAACTACCACTTGCTAAATAATTTAAATAACCCTCATACGCTGCTGTCCATTTTTCTGTCCATTTTTCTCTTTCCAGGATTAAATTTAAGATTGATACAAGGTGTAATAACAATTAATCAACCATGCGCATCTTACAGTGAAGATGACAAACTAAACCGTAGTCGGCAGGATTTGAACCTGCGCGGGGAAACCCCAATGGATTTCAAGTCCATCGCCTTAACCACTCGGCCACGACTACTGGTGATGAAAAATGTGTTTGCTGGAAATGACATTTTCTGCATTTTAAGATAATTTCATAATGAGTGGAAACTCTTACTTGACAATGTTTGAAATAATAGAGATTGTTACTAAAGTGCTTTGTAGGTCAGATAAAGAAATCATCAGGTCCCAACGAGATTAGAACTCGGATCTCTGAATTAAGTGATCAAAAGTGCTTGCCATTACACCAAGTTACCCCTTTCCAAGAGGTTTTTGGAAATAATTCTCTCAGACTTTAGGCCATAAAAGAGTCAATTTGAATTGCATTTATCTGATGGCACCCTGCAACATATTTATTTTGGTTTAAACAGGTAAACACTTGTGTTAAAAAAAAAGAATTTGGAACAAGATTTTTTATCTGATTTATATGCAGAATTAAGTGCATGCTTTGTAAGTTTGTCCAAAGAACCGTGAATTTGGTGAACCTTTGCCTAGTTTCCAAAATAAATGTACAGGAATAAATTTAATAGTGTGCTGATTCACAGATTGAATTTTTTCAGTATTTTAGGGGGATAGCGTAGTAACCGAAATCTGTCATTTTACTATGTTTGCAGCACAAGAGAACACAAAAAAGTGCTTTGTAGGTGAAAAATAGAGACCATGAGATGTCACTGACATTTGAACTTGCCTCTCATCAACCTCCTGACCACAATAACCTCTTGAAATCTAGTGCTCAGGTGGAGATTTTATTTCTGTATTTTGTAGGGATTTAAAAGTCGCTGAGAACAGTCATTTGACTATATTTGTAATAAGATAGATTATGAAGAAAGTGCTTGGTTAGTGAGAAAAAGAAGTCATTAGGTGTTATTGATAATTAAACATCAGAACACCTTAACAACTTGGCTACAAATAAGTGTTTAACACAGCCACAACTCCAAGTGCTTAGCTGAACATTAATTGCTCCATATTTAGAAGGATCTGCAAAGTCACTGAGAGCTGTCATTCGACTATGATTTTAACATGAGTCATTTTCTTTAAAGTGTTTAGCAGATAAGTAAATAATGGAAATATTGGATTAACAGACAGTATGTCAATGATTAAAGATTCAAGCTTCTCTTCCAAATACTTGTGCATTATTACCCGATCTCACATTTTCTCTGTAATGACGACAAGCTAAAAAATTGTTGCCAGCGCATGAAATCTTGAATGGATCACTCTGCCATTGACATTCAACTACCACTTGCTAAATAATTTAAATAACCCTCATACGCTGCTGTCCATTTTTCTGTCCATTTTTCTCTTTCCAGGATTAAATTTAAGATTGATACAAGGTGTAATAACAATTAATCAACCATGCGCATCTTACAGTGAAGATGACAAACTAAACCGTAGTCGGCAGGATTTGAACCTGCGCGGGGAAACCCCAATGGATTTCAAGTCCATCACCTTAACCACTCGGCCACGACTACTGGTGATGAAAAATGTGTTTGCTGGAAATGACATTTTCTGCATTTTAAGATAATTTCATAATGAGTGGAAACTCTTACTTGACAATGTTTGAAATAATAGAGATTGTTACTAAAGTGCTTTGTAGGTCAGATAAAGAAATCATCAGGTCCCAACGAGATTAGAACTCGGATCTCTGAATTAAGTGATCAAAAGTGCTTGCCATTACACCAAGTTACCCCTTTCCAAGAGGTTTTTGGAAATAATTCTCTCAGACTTTAGGCCATAAAAGAGTCAATTTGAATTGCATTTATCTGATGGCACCCTGCAACATATTTATTTTGGTTTAAACAGGTAAACACTTGTGTTAAAAAAAAAGAATTTGGAACAAGATTTTTTATCTGATTTATATGCAGAATTAAGTGCATGCTTTGTAAGTTTGTCCAAAGAACCGTGAATTTGGTGAACCTTTGCCTAGTTTCCAAAATAAATGTACAGGAATAAATTTAATAGTGTGCTGATTCACAGATTGAATTTTTTCAGTATTTTAGGGGGATAGCGTAGTAACCGAAATCTGTCATTTTACTATGTTTGCAGCACAAGAGAACACAAAAAAGTGCTTTGTAGGTGAAAAATAGAGACCATGAGATGTCACTGACATTTGAACTTGCCTCTCATCAACCTCCTGGCCACAATAACCTCTTGAAATCTAGTGCTCAGGTGGAGATTTTATTTCTGTATTTTGTAGGGATTTAAAAGTCGCTGAGAACAGTCATTTGACTATATTTGTAATAAGATAGATTATGAAGAAAGTGCTTGGTTAGTGAGAAAAAGAAGTCATTAGGTGTTATTGATAATTAAACATCAGAACACCTTAACAACTTGGCTACAAATAAGTGTTTAACACAGCCACAACTCCAAGTGCTTAGCTGAACATTAATTGCTCCATATTTAGAAGGATCTGCAAAGTCACTGAGAGCTGTCATTCGACTATGATTTTAACATGAGTCATTTTCTTTAAAGTGTTTAGCAGATAAGTAAATAATGGAAATATTGGATTAACAGACAGTATGTCAATGATTAAAGATTCAAGCTTCTCTTCCAAATACTTGTGCATTATTACCCGATCTCACATTTTCTCTGTAATGACGACAAGCTAAAAAATTGTTGCCAGCGCATGAAATCTTGAATGGATCACTCTGCCATTGACATTCAACTACCACTTGCTAAATAATTTAAATAACCCTCATACGCTGCTGTCCATTTTTCTCTTTCCAGGATTAAATTTAAGATTGATACAAGGTGTAATAACAATTAATCAACCATGCGCATCTTACAGTGAAGATGACAAACTAAACCGTAGTCGGCAGGTGTTATTAATAATTAAACATCAGAACACCTTAACAACTTGGCTACAAATAAGTGTTTAACACAGCCACAACTCCAAGTGCTTAGCTGAACATTAATTGCTCCATATTTAGAAGGATCTGCAAAGTCACTGAGAGCTGTCATTCGACTATGATTTTAACATGAGTCATTTTCTTTAAAGTGTTTAGCAGATAAGTAAATAATGGAAATATTGGATTAACAGACAGTATGTCAATGATTAAAGATTCAAGCTTCTCTTCCAAATACTTGTGCATTATTACCCGATCTCACATTTTCTCTGTAATGACGACAAGCTAAAAAATTGTTGCCAGCGCATGAAATCTTGAATGGATCACTCTGCCATTGACATTCAACTACCACTTGCTAAATAATTTAAATAACCCTCATACGCTGCTGTCCATTTTTCTCTTTCCAGGATTAAAGTTAAGATTGATACAAGGTGTAATAACAATTAATCAACCATGCGCATCTTACAGTGAAGATGACAAACTAAACCGTAGTCGGCAGGATTTGAACCTGCGCGGGGAAACCCCAATGGATTTCAAGTCCATCGCCTTAACCACTCGGCCACGACTACTGGTGATGAAAAATGTGTTTGCTGGAAATGACATTTTCTGCATTTAAAGATAATTTCATAATGAGTGGAAACTCTTACTTGACAATGTTTGAAATAATAGAGATTGTTACTAAAGTGCTTTGTAGGTCAGATAAAGAAATCATCAGGTCCCAACGAGATTAGAACTCGGATCTCTGAATTAAGTGATCAAAAGTGCTTGCCATTACACCAAGTTACCCCTTTCCAAGAGGTTTTTGGAAATAATTCTCTCAGACTTTAGGCCATAAAAGAGTCAATTTGAATTGCATTTATCTGATGGCACCCTGCAACATATTTATTTTGGTTTAAACAGGTAAACACTTGTGTTAAAAAAAAAGAATTTGGAACAAGATTTTTTATCTGATTTATATGCAGAATTAAGTGCATGCTTTGTAAGTTTGTCCAAAGAACCGTGAATTTGGTGAACCTTTGCCTAGTTTCCAAAATAAATGTACAGGAATAAATTTAATAGTGTGCTGATTCACAGATTGAATTTTTTCAGTATTTTAGGGGGATAGCGTAGTAACCGAAATCTGTCATTTTACTATGTTTGCAGCACAAGAGAACACAAAAAAGTGCTTTGTAGGTGAAAAATAGAGACCATGAGATGTCACTGACATTTGAACTTGCCTCTCATCAACCTCCTGACCACAATAACCTCTTGAAATATAGTGCTCAGGTGGAGATTTTATTTCTGTATTTTGTAGGGATTTAAAAGTCGCTGAGAACAGTCATTTGACTATATTTGTAATAAGATAGATTATGAAGAAAGTGCTTGGTTAGTGAGAAAAAGAAGTCATTAGGTGTTATTGATAATTAAACATCAGAACACCTTAACAACTTGGCTACAAATAAGTGTTTAACACAGCCACAACTCCAAGTGCTTAGCTGAACATTAATTGCTCCATATTTAGAAGGATCTGCAAAGTCACTGAGAGCTGTCATTCGACTATGATTTTAACATGAGTCATTTTCTTTAAAGTGTTTAGCAGATAAGTAAATAATGGAAATATTGGATTAACAGACAGTATGTCAATGATTAAAGATTCAAGCTTCTCTTCCAAATACTTGTGCATTATTACCCGATCTCACATTTTCTCTGTAATGACGACAAGCTAAAAAATTGTTGCCAGCGCATGAAATCTTGAATGGATCACTCTGCCATTGACATTCAACTACCACTTGCTAAATAATTTAAATAACCCTCATACGCTGCTGTCCATTTTTCTCTTTCCAGGATTAAATTTAAGATTGATACAAGGTGTAATAACAATTATTCAACCATGCGCATCTTACAGTGAAGATGACAAACTAAACCGTAGTCGGCAGGATTTGAACCTGCGCGGGGAAACCCCAATGGATTTCAAGTCCATCGCCTTAACCACTCGGCCACGACTACTGGTGATGAAAAATGTGTTTGCTGGAAATGACATTTTCTGCATTTTAAGATAATTTCATAATGAGTGGAAACTCTTACTTGACAATGTTTGAAATAATAGAGATTGTTACTAAAGTGCTTTGTAGGTCAGATAAAGAAATCATCAGGTCCCAACGAGATTAGAACTCGGATCTCTGAATTAAGTGATCAAAAGTGCTTGCCATTACACCAAGTTACCCCTTTCCAAGAGGTTTTTGGAAATAATTCTCTCAGACTTTAGGCCATAAAAGAGTCAATTTGAATTGCATTTATCTGATGGCACCCTGCAACATATTTATTTTGGTTTAAACAGGTAAACACTTGTGTTAAAAAAAAAGAATTTGGAACAAGATTTTTTATCTGATTTATATGCAGAATTAAGTGCATGCTTTGTAAGTTTGTCCAAAGAACCGTGAATTTGGTGAACCTTTGCCTAGTTTCCAAAATAAATGTACAGGAATAAATTTAATAGTGTGCTGATTCACAGATTGAATTTTTTCAGTATTTTAGGGGGATAGCGTAGTAACCGAAATCTGTCATTTTACTATGTTTGCAGCACAAGAGAACACAAAAAAGTGCTTTGTAGGTGAAAAATAGAGACCATGAGATGTCACTGACATTTGAACTTGCCTCTCATCAACCTCCTGGCCACAATAACCTCTTGAAATCTAGTGCTCAGGTGGAGATTTTATTTCTGTATTTTGTAGGGATTTAAAAGTCGCTGAGAACAGTCATTTGACTATATTTGTAATAAGATAGATTATGAAGAAAGTGCTTGGTTAGTGAGAAAAAGAAGTCATTAGGTGTTATTGATAATTAAACATCAGAACACCTTAACAACTTGGCTACAAATAAGTGTTTAACACAGCCACAACTCCAAGTGCTTAGCTGAACATTAATTGCTCCATATTTAGAAGGATCTGCAAAGTCACTGAGAGCTGTCATTCGACTATGATTTTAACATGAGTCATTTTCTTTAAAGTGTTTAGCAGATAAGTAAATAATGGAAATATTGGATTAACAGACAGTATGTCAATGATTAAAGATTCAAGCTTCTCTTCCAAATACTTGTGCATTATTACCCGATCTCACATTTTCTCTGTAATGACGACAAGCTAAAAAATTGTTGCCAGCGCATGAAATCTTGAATGGATCACTCTGCCATTGACATTCAACTACCACTTGCTAAATAATTTAAATAACCCTCATACGCTGCTGTCCATTTTTCTGTCCATTTTTCTCTTTCCAGGATTAAATTTAAGATTGATACAAGGTGTAATAACAATTAATCAACCATGCGCATCTTACAGTGAAGATGACAAACTAAACCGTAGTCGGCAGGATTTGAACCTGCGCGGGGAAACCCCAATGGATTTCAAGTCCATCGCCTTAACCACTCGGCCACGACTACTGGTGATGAAAAATGTGTTTGCTGGAAATGACATTTTCTGCATTTTAAGATAATTTCATAATGAGTGGAAACTCTTACTTGACAATGTTTGAAATAATAGAGATTGTTACTAAAGTGCTTTGTAGGTCAGATAAAGAAATCATCAGGTCCCAACGAGATTAGAACTCGGATCTCTGAATTAAGTGATCAAAAGTGCTTGCCATTACACCAAGTTACCCCTTTCCAAGAGGTTTTTGGAAATAATTCTCTCAGACTTTAGGCCATAAAAGAGTCAATTTGAATTGCATTTATCTGATGGCACCCTGCAACATATTTATTTTGGTTTAAACAGGTAAACACTTGTGTTAAAAAAAAAGAATTTGGAACAAGATTTTTTATCTGATTTATATGCAGAATTAAGTGCATGCTTTGTAAGTTTGTCCAAAGAACCGTGAATTTGGTGAACCTTTGCCTAGTTTCCAAAATAAATGTACAGGAATAAATTTAATAGTGTGCTGATTCACAGATTGAATTTTTTCAGTATTTTAGGGGGATAGCGTAGTAACCGAAATCTGTCATTTTACTATGTTTGCAGCACAAGAGAACACAAAAAAGTGCTTTGTAGGTGAAAAATAGAGACCATGAGATGTCACTGACATTTGAACTTGCCTCTCATCAACCTCCTGACCACAATAACCTCTTGAAATCTAGTGCTCAGGTGGAGATTTTATTTCTGTATTTTGTAGGGATTTAAAAGTCGCTGAGAACAGTCATTTGACTATATTTGTAATAAGATAGATTATGAAGAAAGTGCTTGGTTAGTGAGAAAAAGAAGTCATTAGGTGTTATTGATAATTAAACATCAGAACACCTTAACAACTTGGCTACAAATAAGTGTTTAACACAGCCACAACTCCAAGTGCTTAGCTGAACATTAATTGCTCCATATTTAGAAGGATCTGCAAAGTCACTGAGAGCTGTCATTCGACTATGATTTTAACATGAGTCATTTTCTTTAAAGTGTTTAGCAGATAAGTAAATAATGGAAATATTGGATTAACAGACAGTATGTCAATGATTAAAGATTCAAGCTTCTCTTCCAAATACTTGTGCATTATTACCCGATCTCACATTTTCTCTGTAATGACGACAAGCTAAAAAATTGTTGCCAGCGCATGAAATCTTGAATGGATCACTCTGCCATTGACATTCAACTACCACTTGCTAAATAATTTAAATAACCCTCATACGCTGCTGTCCATTTTTCTGTCCATTTTTCTCTTTCCAGGATTAAATTTAAGATTGATACAAGGTGTAATAACAATTAATCAACCATGCGCATCTTACAGTGAAGATGACAAACTAAACCGTAGTCGGCAGGATTTGAACCTGCGCGGGGAAACCCCAATGGATTTCAAGTCCATCACCTTAACCACTCGGCCACGACTACTGGTGATGAAAAATGTGTTTGCTGGAAATGACATTTTCTGCATTTTAAGATAATTTCATAATGAGTGGAAACTCTTACTTGACAATGTTTGAAATAATAGAGATTGTTACTAAAGTGCTTTGTAGGTCAGATAAAGAAATCATCAGGTCCCAACGAGATTAGAACTCGGATCTCTGAATTAAGTGATCAAAAGTGCTTGCCATTACACCAAGTTACCCCTTTCCAAGAGGTTTTTGGAAATAATTCTCTCAGACTTTAGGCCATAAAAGAGTCAATTTGAATTGCATTTATCTGATGGCACCCTGCAACATATTTATTTTGGTTTAAACAGGTAAACACTTGTGTTAAAAAAAAAGAATTTGGAACAAGATTTTTTATCTGATTTATATGCAGAATTAAGTGCATGCTTTGTAAGTTTGTCCAAAGAACCGTGAATTTGGTGAACCTTTGCCTAGTTTCCAAAATAAATGTACAGGAATAAATTTAATAGTGTGCTGATTCACAGATTGAATTTTTTCAGTATTTTAGGGGGATAGCGTAGTAACCGAAATCTGTCATTTTACTATGTTTGCAGCACAAGAGAACACAAAAAAGTGCTTTGTAGGTGAAAAATAGAGACCATGAGATGTCACTGACATTTGAACTTGCCTCTCATCAACCTCCTGGCCACAATAACCTCTTGAAATCTAGTGCTCAGGTGGAGATTTTATTTCTGTATTTTGTAGGGATTTAAAAGTCGCTGAGAACAGTCATTTGACTATATTTGTAATAAGATAGATTATGAAGAAAGTGCTTGGTTAGTGAGAAAAAGAAGTCATTAGGTGTTATTGATAATTAAACATCAGAACACCTTAACAACTTGGCTACAAATAAGTGTTTAACACAGCCACAACTCCAAGTGCTTAGCTGAACATTAATTGCTCCATATTTAGAAGGATCTGCAAAGTCACTGAGAGCTGTCATTCGACTATGATTTTAACATGAGTCATTTTCTTTAAAGTGTTTAGCAGATAAGTAAATAATGGAAATATTGGATTAACAGACAGTATGTCAATGATTAAAGATTCAAGCTTCTCTTCCAAATACTTGTGCATTATTACCCGATCTCACATTTTCTCTGTAATGACGACAAGCTAAAAAATTGTTGCCAGCGCATGAAATCTTGAATGGATCACTCTGCCATTGACATTCAACTACCACTTGCTAAATAATTTAAATAACCCTCATACGCTGCTGTCCATTTTTCTGTCCATTTTTCTCTTTCCAGGATTAAATTTAAGATTGATACAAGGTGTAATAACAATTAATCAACCATGCGCATCTTACAGTGAAGATGACAAACTAAACCGTAGTCGGCAGGATTTGAACCTGTGCGGGGAAACCCTAATGGATTTCAAGTCCATCACCTTAACCACTCGGCCACGACTACTGGTGATGAAAAATGTGTTTGCTGGAAATGACATTTTCTGCATTTTAAGATAATTTCATAATGAGTGGAAACTCTTACTTGACAATGTTTGAAATAATAGAGATTGTTACTAAAGTGCTTTGTAGGTCAGATAAACAAATCATCAGGTCCCAACGAGATTAGAACTCGGATCTCTGAATTAAGTGATCAAAAGTGCTTGCCATTACACCAAGTTACCCCTTTCCAAGAGGTTTTTGGAAATAATTCTCTCAGACTTTAGGCCATAAAAGAGTCAATTTGAATTGCATTTATCTGATGGCACCCTGCAACATATTTATTTTGGTTTAAACAGGTAAACACTTGTGTTAAAAAAAAAGAATTTGGAACAAGATTTTTTATCTGATTTATATGCAGAATTAAGTGCATGCTTTGTAAGTTTGTCCAAAGAACCGTGAATTTGGTGAACCTTTGCCTAGTTTCCAAAATAAATGTACAGGAATAAATTTAATAGTGTGCTGATTCACAGATTGAATTTTTTCAGTATTTTAGGGGGATAGCGTAGTAACCGAAATCTGTCATTTTACTATGTTTGCAGCACAAGAGAACACAAAAAAGTGCTTTGTAGGTGAAAAATAGAGACCATGAGATGTCACTGACATTTGAACTTGCCTCTCATCAACCTCCTGGCCACAATAACCTCTTGAAATATAGTGCTCAGGTGGAGATTTTATTTCTGTATTTTGTAGGGATTTAAAAGTCGCTGAGAACAGTCATTTGACTATATTTGTAATAAGATAGATTATGAAGAAAGTGCTTGGTTAGTGAGAAAAAGAAGTCATTAGGTGTTATTGATAATTAAACATCAGAACACCTTAACAACTTGGCTACAAATAAGTGTTTAACACAGCCACAACTCCAAGTGCTTAGCTGAACATTAATTGCTCCATATTTAGAAGGATCTGCAAAGTCACTGAGAGCTGTCATTCGACTATGATTTTAACATGAGTCATTTTCTTTAAAGTGTTTAGCAGATAAGTAAATAATGGAAATATTGGATTAACAGACAGTATGTCAATGATTAAAGATTCAAGCTTCTCTTCCAAATACTTGTGCATTATTACCCGATCTCACATTTTCTCTGTAATGACGACAAGCTAAAAAATTGTTGCCAGCGCATGAAATCTTGAATGGATCACTCTGCCATTGACATTCAACTACCACTTGCTAAATAATTTAAATAACCCTCATACGCTGCTGTCCATTTTTCTCTTTCCAGGATTAAATTTAAGATTGATACAAGGTGTAATAACAATTAATCAACCATGCGCATCTTACAGTGAAGATGACAAACTAAACCGTAGTCGGCAGGTGTTATTGATAATTAAACATCAGAACACCTTAACAACTTGGCTACAAATAAGTGTTTAACACAGCCACAACTCCAAGTGCTTAGCTGAACATTAATTGCTCCATATTTAGAAGGATCTGCAAAGTCACTGAGAGCTGTCATTCGACTATGATTTTAACATGAGTCATTTTCTTTAAAGTGTTTAGCAGATAAGTAAATAATGGAAATATTGGATTAACAGACAGTATGTCAATGATTAAAGATTCAAGCTTCTCTTCCAAATACTTGTGCATTATTACCCGATCTCACATTTTCTCTGTAATGACGACAAGCTAAAAAATTGTTGCCAGCGCATGAAATCTTGAATGGATCACTCTGCCATTGACATTCAACTACCACTTGCTAAATAATTTAAATAACCCTCATACGCTGCTGTCCATTTTTCTCTTTCCAGGATTAAATTTAAGATTGATACAAGGTGTAATAACAATTATTCAACCATGCGCATCTTACAGTGAAGATGACAAACTAAACCGTAGTCGGCAGGATTTGAACCTGCGCGGGGAAACCCCAATGGATTTCAAGTCCATCGCCTTAACCACTCGGCCACGACTACTGGTGATGAAAAATGTGTTTGCTGGAAATGACATTTTCTGCATTTTAAGATAATTTCATAATGAGTGGAAACTCTTACTTGACAATGTTTGAAATAATAGAGATTGTTACTAAAGTGCTTTGTAGGTCAGATAAAGAAATCATCAGGTCCCAACGAGATTAGAACTCGGATCTCTGAATTAAGTGATCAAAAGTGCTTGCCATTACACCAAGTTACCCCTTTCCAAGAGGTTTTTGGAAATAATTCTCTCAGACTTTAGGCCATAAAAGAGTCAATTTGAATTGCATTTATCTGATGGCACCCTGCAACATATTTATTTTGGTTTAAACAGGTAAACACTTGTGTTAAAAAAAAAGAATTTGGAACAAGATTTTTTATCTGATTTATATGCAGAATTAAGTGCATGCTTTGTAAGTTTGTCCAAAGAACCGTGAATTTGGTGAACCTTTGCCTAGTTTCCAAAATAAATGTACAGGAATAAATTTAATAGTGTGCTGATTCACAGATTGAATTTTTTCAGTATTTTAGGGGGATAGCGTAGTAACCGAAATCTGTCATTTTACTATGTTTGCAGCACAAGAGAACACAAAAAAGTGCTTTGTAGGTGAAAAATAGAGACCATGAGATGTCACTGACATTTGAACTTGCCTCTCATCAACCTCCTGGCCACAATAACCTCTTGAAATCTAGTGCTCAGGTGGAGATTTTATTTCTGTATTTTGTAGGGATTTAAAAGTCGCTGAGAACAGTCATTTGACTATATTTGTAATAAGATAGATTATGAAGAAAGTGCTTGGTTAGTGAGAAAAAGAAGTCATTAGGTGTTATTGATAATTAAACATCAGAACACCTTAACAACTTGGCTACAAATAAGTGTTTAACACAGCCACAACTCCAAGTGCTTAGCTGAACATTAATTGCTCCATATTTAGAAGGATCTGCAAAGTCACTGAGAGCTGTCATTCGACTATGATTTTAACATGAGTCATTTTCTTTAAAGTGTTTAGCAGATAAGTAAATAATGGAAATATTGGATTAACAGACAGTATGTCAATGATTAAAGATTCAATCTTCTCTTCCAAATACTTGTGCATTATTACCCGATCTCACATTTTCTCTGTAATGACGACAAGCTAAAAAATTGTTGCCAGCGCATGAAATCTTGAATGGATCACTCTGCCATTGACATTCAACTACCACTTGCTAAATAATTTAAATAACCCTCATACGCTGCTGTCCATTTTTCTGTCCATTTTTCTCTTTCCAGGATTAAATTTAAGATTGATACAAGGTGTAATAACAATTAATCAACCATGCGCATCTTACAGTGAAGATGACAAACTAAACCGTAGTCGGCAGGATTTGAACCTGCGCGGGGAAACCCCAATGGATTTCAAGTCCATCGCCTTAACCACTCGGCCACGACTACTGGTGATGAAAAATGTGTTTGCTGGAAATGACATTTTCTGCATTTTAAGATAATTTCATAATGAGTGGAAACTCTTACTTGACAATGTTTGAAATAATAGAGATTGTTACTAAAGTGCTTTGTAGGTCAGATAAAGAAATCATCAGGTCCCAACGAGATTAGAACTCGGATCTCTGAATTAAGTGATCAAAAGTGCTTGCCATTACACCAAGTTACCCCTTTCCAAGAGGTTTTTGGAAATAATTCTCTCAGACTTTAGGCCACAAAAGAGTCAATTTGAATTGCATTTATCTGATGGCACCCTGCAACATATTTATTTTGGTTTAAACAGGTAAACACTTGTGTTAAAAAAAAAGAATTTGGAACAAGATTTTTTATCTGATTTATATGCAGAATTAAGTGCATGCTTTGTAAGTTTGTCCAAAGAACCGTGAATTTGGTGAACCTTTGCCTAGTTTCCAAAATAAATGTACAGGAATAAATTTAATAGTGTGCTGATTCACAGATTGAATTTTTTCAGTATTTTAGGGGGATAGCGTAGTAACCGAAATCTGTCATTTTACTATGTTTGCAGCACAAGAGAACACAAAAAAGTGCTTTGTAGGTGAAAAATAGAGACCATGAGATGTCACTGACATTTGAACTTGCCTCTCATCAACCTCCTGGCCACAATAACCTCTTGAAATCTAGTGCTCAGGTGGAGATTTTATTTCTGTATTTTGTAGGGATTTAAAAGTCGCTGAGAACAGTCATTTGACTATATTTGTAATAAGATAGATTATGAAGAAAGTGCTTGGTTAGTGAGAAAAAGAAGTCATTAGGTGTTATTGATAATTAAACATCAGAACACCTTAACAACTTGGCTACAAATAAGTGTTTAACACAGCCACAACTCCAAGTGCTTAGCTGAACATTAATTGCTCCATATTTAGAAGGATCTGCAAAGTCACTGAGAGCTGTCATTGGACTATGATTTTAACATGAGTCATTTTCTTTAAAGTGTTTAGCAGATAAGTAAATAATGGAAATATTGGATTAACAGACAGTATGTCAATGATTAAAGATTCAAGCTTCTCTTCCAAATACTTGTGCATTATTACCCGATCTCACATTTTCTCTGTAATGACGACAAGCTAAAAAATTGTTGCCAGCGCATGAAATCTTGAATGGATCACTCTGCCATTGACATTCAACTACCACTTGCTAAATAATTTAAATAACCCTCATACGCTGCTGTCCATTTTTCTGTCCATTTTTCTCTTTCCAGGATTAAATTTAAGATTGATACAAGGTGTAATAACAATTAATCAACCATGCGCATCTTACAGTGAAGATGACAAACTAAACCGTAGTCGGCAGGATTTGAACCTGCACGGGGAAACCCCAATGGATTTCAAGTCCATCGCCTTAACCACTCGGCCACGACTACTGGTGATGAAAAATGTGTTTGCTGGAAATGACATTTTCTGCATTTTAAGATAATTTCATAATGAGTGGAAACTCTTACTTGACAATGTTTGAAATAATAGATTGTTACTAAAGTGCTTTGTAGGTCAGATAAAGAAATCATCAGGTCCCAACGAGATTAGAACTCGGATCTCTGAATTAAGTGATCAAAAGTGCTTGCCATTACACCAAGTTACCCCTTTCCAAGAGGTTTTTGGAAATAATTCTCTCAGACTTTAGGCCATAAAAGAGTCAATTTGAATTGCATTTATCTGATGGCACCCTGCAACATATTTATTTTGGTTTAAACAGGTAAACACTTGTGTTAAAAAAAAAGAATTTGGAACAAGATTTTTTATCTGATTTATATGCAGAATTAAGTGCATGCTTTGTAAGTTTGTCCAAAGAACCGTGAATTTGGTGAACCTTTGCCTAGTTTCCAAAATAAATGTACAGGAATAAATTTAATAGTGTGCTGATTCACAGATTGAATTTTTTCAGTATTTTAGGGGGATAGCGTAGTAACCGAAATCTGTCATTTTACTATGTTTGCAGCACAAGAGAACACAAAAAAGTGCTTTGTAGGTGAAAAATAGAGACCATGAGATGTCACTGACATTTGAACTTGCCTCTCATCAACCTCCTGGCCACAATAACCTCTTGAAATCTAGTGCTCAGGTGGAGATTTTATTTCTGTATTTTGTAGGGATTTAAAAGTCGCTGAGAACAGTCATTTGACTATATTTGTAATAAGATAGATTATGAAGAAAGTGCTTGGTTAGTGAGAAAAAGAAGTCATTAGGTGTTATTGATAATTAAACATCAGAACACCTTAACAACTTGGCTACAAATAAGTGTTTAACACAGCCACAACTCCAAGTGCTTAGCTGAACATTAATTGCTCCATATTTAGAAGGATCTGCAAAGTCACTGAGAGCTGTCATTCGACTATGATTTTAACATGAGTCATTTTCTTTAAAGTGTTTAGCAGATAAGTAAATAATGGAAATATTGGATTAACAGACAGTATGTCAATGATTAAAGATTCAAGCTTCTCTTCCAAATACTTGTGCATTATTACCCGATCTCACATTTTCTCTGTAATGACGACAAGCTAAAAAATTGTTGCCAGCGCATGAAATCTTGAATGGATCACTCTGCCATTGACATTCAACTACCACTTGCTAAATAATTTAAATAACCCTCATACGCTGCTGTCCATTTTTCTCTTTCCAGGATTAAATTTAAGATTGATACAAGGTGTAATAACAATTAATCAACCATGCGCATCTTACAGTGAAGATGACAAACTAAACCGTAGTCGGCAGGATTTGAACCTGCGCGGGGAAACCCCAATGGATTTCAAGTCCATCGCCTTAACCACTCGGCCACGACTACTGGTGATGAAAAATGTGTTTGCTGGAAATGACATTTTCTGCATTTTAAGATAATTTCATAATGAGTGGAAACTCTTACTTGACAATGTTTGAAATAATAGAGATTGTTACTAAAGTGCTTTGTAGGTCAGATAAAGAAATCATCAGGTCCCAACGAGATTAGAACTCGGATCTCTGAATTAAGTGATCAAAAGTGCTTGCCATTACACCAAGTTACCCCTTTCCAAGAGGTTTTTGGAAATAATTCTCTCAGACTTTAGGCCATAAAAGAGTCAATTTGAATTGCATTTATCTGATGGCACCCTGCAACATATTTATTTTGGTTTAAACAGGTAAACACTTGTGTTAAAAAAAAAGAATTTGGAACAAGATTTTTTATCTGATTTATATGCAGAATTAAGTGCATGCTTTGTAAGTTTGTCCAAAGAACCGTGAATTTGGTGAACCTTTGCCTAGTTTCCAAAATAAATGTACAGGAATAAATTTAATAGTGTGCTGATTCACAGATTGAATTTTTTCAGTATTTTAGGGGGATAGCGTAGTAACCGAAATCTGTCATTTTACTATGTTTGCAGCACAAGAGAACACAAAAAAGTGCTTTGTAGGTGAAAAATAGAGACCATGAGATGTCACTGACATTTGAACTTGCCTCTCATCAACCTCCTGGCCACAATAACCTCTTGAAATCTAGTGCTCAGGTGGAGATTTTATTTCTGTATTTTGTAGGGATTTAAAAGTCGCTGAGAACAGTCATTTGACTATATTTGTAATAAGATAGATTATGAAGAAAGTGCTTGGTTAGTGAGAAAAAGAAGTCATTAGGTGTTATTGATAATTAAACATCAGAACACCTTAACAACTTGGCTACAAATAAGTGTTTAACACAGCCACAACTCCAAGTGCTTAGCTGAACATTAATTGCTCCATATTTAGAAGGATCTGCAAAGTCACTGAGAGCTGTCATTCGACTATGATTTTAACATGAGTCATTTTCTTTAAAGTGTTTAGCAGATAAGTAAATAATGGAAATATTGGATTAACAGACAGTATGTCAATGATTAAAGATTCAAGCTTCTCTTCCAAATACTTGTGCATTATTACCCGATCTCACATTTTCTCTGTAATGACGACAAGCTAAAAAATTGTTGCCAGCGCATGAAATCTTGAATGGATCACTCTGCCATTGACATTCAACTACCACTTGCTAAATAATTTAAATAACCCTCATACGCTGCTGTCCATTTTTCTCTTTCCAGGATTAAATTTAAGATTGATACAAGGTGTAATAACAATTAATCAACCATGCGCATCTTACAGTGAAGATGACAAACTAAACCGTAGTCGGCAGGATTTGAACCTGCGCGGGGAAACCCCAATGGATTTCAAGTCCATCGCCTTAACCACTCGGCCACGACTACTGGTGATGAAAAATGTGTTTGCTGGAAATGACATTTTCTGCATTTTAAGATAATTTCATAATGAGTGGAAACTCTTACTTGACAATGTTTGAAATAATAGAGATTGTTACTAAAGTGCTTTGTAGGTCAGATAAAGAAATCATCAGGTCCCAACGAGATTAGAACTCGGATCTCTGAATTAAGTGATCAAAAGTGCTTGCCATTACACCAAGTTACCCCTTTCCAAGAGGTTTTTGGAAATAATTCTCTCAGACTTTAGGCCATAAAAGAGTCAATTTGAATTGCATTTATCTGATGGCACCCTGCAACATATTTATTTTGGTTTAAACAGGTAAACACTTGTGTTAAAAAAAAAGAATTTGGAACAAGATTTTTTATCTGATTTATATGCAGAATTAAGTGCATGCTTTGTAAGTTTGTCCAAAGAACCGTGAATTTGGTGAACCTTTGCCTAGTTTCCAAAATAAATGTACAGGAATAAATTTAATAGTGTGCTGATTCACAGATTGAATTTTTTCAGTATTTTAGGGGGATAGCGTAGTAACCGAAATCTGTCATTTTATTATGTTTGCAGCACAAGAGAACACAAAAAAGTGCTTTGTAGGTGAAAAATAGAGACCATGAGATGTCACTGACATTTGAACTTGCCTCTCATCAACCTCCTGGCCACAATAACCTCTTGAAATCTAGTGCTCAGGTGGAGATTTTATTTCTGTATTTTGTAGGGATTTAAAAGTCGCTGAGAACAGTCATTTGACTATATTTGTAATAAGATAGATTATGAAGAAAGTGCTTGGTTAGTGAGAAAAAGAAGTCATTAGGTGTTATTGATAATTAAACATCAGAACACCTTAACAACTTGGCTACAAATAAGTGTTTAACACAGCCACAACTCCAAGTGCTTAGCTGAACATTAATTGCTCCATATTTAGAAGGATCTGCAAAGTCACTGAGAGCTGTCATTCGACTATGATTTTAACATGAGTCATTTTCTTTAAAGTGTTTAGCAGATAAGTAAATAATGGAAATATTGGATTAACAGACAGTATGTCAATGATTAAAGATTCAAGCTTCTCTTCCAAATACTTGTGCATTATTACCCGATCTCACATTTTCTCTGTAATGACGACAAGCTAAAAAATTGTTGCCAGCGCATGAAATCTTGAATGGATCACTCTGCCATTGACATTCAACTACCACTTGCTAAATAATTTAAATAACCCTCATACGCTGCTGTCCATTTTTCTGTCCATTTTTCTCTTTCCAGGATTAAATTTAAGATTGATACAAGGTGTAATAACAATTAATCAACCATGCGCATCTTACAGTGAAGATGACAAACTAAACCGTAGTCGGCAGGATTTGAACCTGCGTGGGGAAACCCCAATGGATTTCAAGTCCATCGCCTTAACCACTCGGCCACGACTACTGGTGATGAAAAATGTGTTTGCTGGAAATGACATTTTCTGCATTTTAAGATAATTTCATAATGAGTGGAAACTCTTACTTGACAATGTTTGAAATAATAGAGATTGTTACTAAAGTGCTTTGTAGGTCAGATAAAGAAATCATCAGGTCCCAACGAGATTAGAACTCGGATCTCTGAATTAAGTGATCAAAAGTGCTTGCCATTACACCAAGTTACCCCTTTCCAAGAGGTTTTTGGAAATAATTCTCTCAGACTTTAGGCCATAAAAGAGTCAATTTGAATTGCATTTATCTGATGGCACCCTGCAACATATTTATTTTGGTTTAAACAGGTAAACACTTGTGTTAAAAAAAAAAGAATTTGGAACAAGATTTTTTATCTGATTTATATGCAGAATTAAGTGCATGCTTTGTAAGTTTGTCCAAAGAACCGTGAATTTGGTGAACCTTTGCCTAGTTTCCAAAATAAATGTACAGGAATAAATTTAATAGTGTGCTGATTCACAGATTGAATTTTTTCAGTATTTTAGGGGGATAGCGTAGTAACCGAAATCTGTCATTTTATTATGTTTGCCGCACAAGAGAACACAAAAAAGTGCTTTGTAGGTGAAAAATAGAGACCATGAGATGTCACTGACATTTGAACTTGCCTCTCATCAACCTCCTGGCCACAATAACCTCTTGAAATCTAGTGCTCAGGTGGAGATTTTATTTCTGTATTTTGTAGGGATTTAAAAGTCGCTGAGAACAGTCATTTGACTATATTTGTAATAAGATAGATTATGAAGAAAGTGCTTGGTTAGTGAGAAAAAGAAGTCATTAGGTGTTATTGATAATTAAACATCAGAACACCTTAACAACTTGGCTACAAATAAGTGTTTAACACAGCCACAACTCCAAGTGCTTAGCTGAACATTAATTGCTCCATATTTAGAAGGATCTGCAAAGTCACTGAGAGCTGTCATTCGACTATGATTTTAACATGAGTCATTTTCTTTAAAGTGTTTAGCAGATAAGTAAATAATGGAAATATTGGATTAACAGACAGTATGTCAATGATTAAAGATTCAAGCTTCTCTTCCAAATACTTGTGCATTATTACCCGATCTCACATTTTCTCTGTAATGACGACAAGCTAAAAAATTGTTGCCAGCGCATGAAATCTTGAATGGATCACTCTGCCATTGACATTCAACTACCACTTGCTAAATAATTTAAATAACCCTCATACGCTGCTGTCCATTTTTCTGTCCATTTTTCTCTTTCCAGGATTAAATTTAAGATTGATACAAGGTGTAATAACAATTAATCAACCATGCGCATCTTACAGTGAAGATGACAAACTAAACCGTAGTCGGCAGGATTTGAACCTGCGTGGGGAAACCCCAATGGATTTCAAGTCCATCGCCTTAACCACTCGGCCACGACTACTGGTGATGAAAAATGTGTTTGCTGGAAATGACATTTTCTGCATTTTAAGATAATTTCATAATGAGTGGAAACTCTTACTTGACAATGTTTGAAATAATAGAGATTGTTACTAAAGTGCTTTGTAGGTCAGATAAAGAAATCATCAGGTCCCAACGAGATTAGAACTCGGATCTCTGAATTAAGTGATCAAAAGTGCTTGCCATTACACCAAGTTACCCCTTTCCAAGAGGTTTTTGGAAATAATTCTCTCAGACTTTAGGCCATAAAAGAGTCAATTTGAATTGCATTTATCTGATGGCACCCTGCAACATATTTATTTTGGTTTAAACAGGTAAACACTTGTGTTAAAAAAAAAAGAATTTGGAACAAGATTTTTTATCTGATTTATATGCAGAATTAAGTGCATGCTTTGTAAGTTTGTCCAAAGAACCGTGAATTTGGTGAACCTTTGCCTAGTTTCCAAAATAAATGTACAGGAATAAATTTAATAGTGTGCTGATTCACAGATTGAATTTTTTCAGTATTTTAGGGGGATAGCGTAGTAACCGAAATCTGTCATTTTATTATGTTTGCAGCACAAGAGAACACAAAAAAGTGCTTTGTAGGTGAAAAATAGAGACCATGAGATGTCACTGACATTTGAACTTGCCTCTCATCAACCTCCTGGCCACAATAACCTCTTGAAATCTAGTGCTCAGGTGGAGATTTTATTTCTGTATTTTGTAGGGATTTAAAAGTCGCTGAGAACAGTCATTTGACTATATTTGTAATAAGATAGATTATGAAGAAAGTGCTTGGTTAGTGAGAAAAAGAAGTCATTAGGTGTTATTGATAATTAAACATCAGAACACCTTAACAACTTGGCTACAAATAAGTGTTTAACACAGCCACAACTCCAAGTGCTTAGCTGAACATTAATTGCTCCATATTTAGAAGGATCTGCAAAGTCACTGAGAGCTGTCATTCGACTATGATTTTAACATGAGTCATTTTCTTTAAAGTGTTTAGCAGATAAGTAAATAATGGAAATATTGGATTAACAGACAGTATGTCAATGACTAAAGATTCAAGCTTCTCTTCCAAATACTTGTGCATTATTACCCGATCTCACATTTTCTCTGTAATGACGACAAGCTAAAAAATTGTTGCCAGCGCATGAAATCTTGAATGGATCACTCTGCCATTGACATTCAACTACCACTTGCTAAATAATTTAAATAACCCTCATACGCTGCTGTCCATTTTTCTGTCCATTTTTCTCTTTCCAGGATTAAATTTAAGATTGATACAAGGTGTAATAACAATTAATCAACCATGCGCATCTTACAGTGAAGATGACAAACTAAACCGTAGTCGGCAGGATTTGAACCTGCGTGGGGAAACCCCAATGGATTTCAAGTCCATCGCCTTAACCACTCGGCCACGACTACTGGTGATGAAAAATGTGTTTGCTGGAAATGACATTTTCTGCATTTTAAGATAATTTCATAATGAGTGGAAACTCTTACTTGACAATGTTTGAAATAATAGAGATTGTTACTAAAGTGCTTTGTAGGTCAGATAAAGAAATCATCAGGTCCCAACGAGATTAGAACTCGGATCTCTGAATTAAGTGATCAAAAGTGCTTGCCATTACACCAAGTTACCCCTTTCCAAGAGGTTTTTGGAAATAATTCTCTCAGACTTTAGGCCATAAAAGAGTCAATTTGAATTGCATTTATCTGATGGCACCCTGCAACATATTTATTTTGGTTTAAACAGGTAAACACTTGTGTTAAAAAAAAAGAATTTGGAACAAGATTTTTTATCTGATTTATATGCAGAATTAAGTGCATGCTTTTTAAGTTTGTCCAAAGAACCGTGAATTTGGTGAACCTTTGCCTAGTTTCCAAAATAAATGTACAGGAATAAATTTAATAGTGTGCTGATTCACAGATTGAATTTTTTCAGTATTTTAGGGGGATAGCGTAGTAACCGAAATCTGTCATTTTACTATGTTTGCAGCACAAGAGAACACAAAAAAGTGCTTTGTAGGTGAAAAATAGAGACCATGAGATGTCACTGACATTTGAACTTGCCTCTCATCAACCTCCTGACCACAATAACCTCTTGAAATCTAGTGCTCAGGTGGAGATTTTATTTCTGTATTTTGTAGGGATTTAAAAGTCGCTGAGAACAGTCATTTGACTATATTTGTAATAAGATAGATTATGAAGAAAGTGCTTGGTTAGTGAGAAAAAGAAGTCATTAGGTGTTATTGATAATTAAACATCAGAACACCTTAACAACTTGGCTACAAATAAGTGTTTAACACAGCCACAACTCCAAGTGCTTAGCTGAACATTAATTGCTCCATATTTAGAAGGATCTGCAAAGTCACTGAGAGCTGTCATTCGACTATGATTTTAACATGAGTCATTTTCTTTAAAGTGTTTAGCAGATAAGTAAATAATGGAAATATTGGATTAACAGACAGTATGTCAATGATTAAATATTCAAGCTTCTCTTCCAAATACTTGTGCATTATTACCCGATCTCACATTTTCTCTGTAATGACGACAAGCTAAAAAATTGTTGCCAGCGCATGAAATCTTGAATGGATCACTCTGCCATTGACATTCAACTACCACTTGCTAAATAATTTAAATAACCCTCATACGCTGCTGTCCATTTTTCTGTCCATTTTTCTCTTTCCAGGATTAAATTTAAGATTGATACAAGGTGTAATAACAATTAATCAACCATGCGCATCTTACAGTGAAGATGACAAACTAAACCGTAGTCAGCAGGATTTGAACCTGCGCGGGGAAACCCCAATGGATTTCAAGTCCATCACCTTAACCACTCGGCCACGACTACTGGTGATGAAAAATGTGTTTGCTGGAAATGACATTTTCTGCATTTTAAGATAATTTCATAATGAGTGGAAACTCTTACTTGACAATGTTTGAAATAATAGAGATTGTTACTAAAGTGCTTTGTAGGTCAGATAAAGAAATCATCAGGTCCCAACGAGATTAGAACTCGGATCTCTGAATTAAGTGATCAAAAGTGCTTGCCATTACACCAAGTTACCCCTTTCCAAGAGGTTTTTGGAAATAATTCTCTCAGACTTTAGGCCATAAAAGAGTCAATTTGAATTGCATTTATCTGATGGCACCCTGCAACATATTTATTTTGGTTTAAACAGGTAAACACTTGTGTTAAAAAAAAAGAATTTGGAACAAGATTTTTTATCTGATTTATATGCAGAATTAAGTGCATGCTTTGTAAGTTTGTCCAAAGAACCGTGAATTTGGTGAACCTTTGCCTAGTTTCCAAAATAAATGTACAGGAATAAATTTAATAGTGTGCTGATTCACAGATTGAATTTTTTCAGTATTTTAGGGGGATAGCGTAGTAACCGAAATCTGTCATTTTACTATGTTTGCAGCACAAGAGAACACAAAAAAGTGCTTTGTAGGTGAAAAATAGAGACCATGAGATGTCACTGACATTTGAACTTGCCTCTCATCAACCTCCTGGCCACAATAACCTCTTGAAATCTAGTGCTCAGGTGGAGATTTTATTTCTGTATTTTGTAGGGATTTAAAAGTCGCTGAGAACAGTCATTTGACTATATTTGTAATAAGATAGATTATGAAGAAAGTGCTTGGTTAGTGAGAAAAAGAAGTCATTAGGTGTTATTGATAATTAAACATCAGAACACCTTAACAACTTGGCTACAAATAAGTGTTTAACACAGCCACAACTCCAAGTGCTTAGCTGAACATTAATTGCTCCATATTTAGAAGGATCTGCAAAGTCACTGAGAGCTGTCATTCGACTATGATTTTAACATGAGTCATTTTCTTTAAAGTGTTTAGCAGATAAGTAAATAATGGAAATATTGGATTAACAGACAGTATGTCAATGATTAAAGATTCAAGCTTCTCTTCCAAATACTTGTGCATTATTACCCGATCTCACATTTTCTCTGTAATGACGACAAGCTAAAAAATTGTTGCCAGCGCATGAAATCTTGAATGGATCACTCTGCCATTGACATTCAACTACCACTTGCTAAATAATTTAAATAACCCTCATACGCTGCTGTCCATTTTTCTCTTTCCAGGATTAAATTTAAGATTGATACAAGGTGTAATAACAATTATTCAACCATGCGCATCTTACAGTGAAGATGACAAACTAAACCGTAGTCGGCAGGATTTGAACCTGCGCAGGGAAACCCCAATGGATTTCAAGTCCATCGCCTTAACCACTCAGCCACGACTACTGGTGATGAAAAATGTGTTTGCTGGAAATGACATTTTCTGCATTTTAAGATAATTTCATAATGAGTGGAAACTCTTACTTGACAATATTTGAAATAATAGAGATTGTTACTAAAGTGCTTTGTAGGTCAGATAAAGAAATCATCAGGTCCCAGCGAGATTAGAACTCGGATCTCTGAATTAAGTGATCAAAAGTGCTTGCCATTACACCAAGTTAGCCCTTTCCAAGAGGTTTTTGGAAATAATTCTCTCAGACTTTAGGCCACAAAAGAGTCAATTTGAATTGCATTTATCTGATGGCACCCTGCAACATATTTATTTTGGTTTAAACAGGTAAACACTTGTGTTAAAAAAAAAGATTTTGGAACAAGATTTTTTATCTGATTTATATGCAGAATTAAGTGCATGCTTTGTAAGTTTGTCCAAAGAACCGTGAATTTGGTGAACCTTTGCCTAGTTTCCAAAATAAATGTACAGGAATAAATTTAATAGTGTGCTGATTCACAGATTGAATTTTTTCAGTATTTTAGGGGGATAGCGTAGTAACCGAAATCTGTCATTTTACTATGTTTGCAGCACAAGAGAACACAAAAAAGTGCTTTGTAGGTGAAAAATAGAGACCATGAGATGTCACTGACATTTGAACTTGCCTCTCATCAACCTCCTGGCCACAATAACCTCTTGAAATCTAGTGCTCAGGTGGAGATTTTTATTTCTGTATTTTGTAGGGATTTAAAAGTCGCTGAGAACAGTCATTTGACTATATTTGTAATAAGATAGATTATGAAGAAAGTGCTTGGTTAGTGAGAAAAAGAAGTCATTAGGTGTTATTGATAATTAAACATCAGAACACCTTAACAACTTGGCTACAAATAAGTGTTTAACACAGCCACAACTCCAAGTGCTTAGCTGAACATTAATTGCTCCATATTTAGAAGGATCTGCAAAGTCACTGAGAGCTGTCATTCGACTATGATTTTAACATGAGTCATTTTCTTTAAAGTGTTTAGCAGATAAGTAAATAATGGAAATATTGGATTAACAGACAGTATGTCAATGATTAAAGATTCAAGCTTCTCTTCCAAATACTTGTGCATTATTACCCGATCTCACATTTTCTCTGTAATGACGACAAGCTAAAAAATTGTTGCCAGCGCATGAAATCTTGAATGGATCACTCTGCCATTGACATTCAACTACCACTTGCTAAATAATTTAAATAACCCTCATACGCTGCTGTCCATTTTTCTGTCCATTTTTCTCTTTCCAGGATTAAATTTAAGATTGATACAAGGTGTAATAACAATTAATCAACCATGCGCATCTTACAGTGAAGATGACAAACTAAACCGTAGTCGGCAGGATTTGAACCTGCGCGGGGAAACCCCAATGGATTTCAAGTCCATCGCCTTAACCACTCGGCCACGACTACTGGTGATGAAAAATGTGTTTGCTGGAAATGACATTTTCTGCATTTTAAGATAATTTCATAATGAGTGGAAACTCTTACTTGACAATGTTTGAAATAATAGAGATTGTTACTAAAGTGCTTTGTAGGTCAGATAAAGAAATCATCAGGTCCCAACGAGATTAGAACTCGGATCTCTGAATTAAGTGATCAAAAGTGCTTGCCATTACACCAAGTTACCCCTTTCCAAGAGGTTTTTGGAAATAATTCTCTCAGACTTTAGGCCATAAAAGAGTCAATTTGAATTGCATTTATCTGATGGCACCCTGCAACATATTTATTTTGGTTTAAACAGGTAAACACTTGTGTTAAAAAAAAAGAATTTGGAACAAGATTTTTTATCTGATTTATATGCAGAATTAAGTGCATGCTTTGTAAGTTTGTCCAAAGAACCGTGAATTTGGTGAACCTTTGCCTAGTTTCCAAAATAAATGTACAGGAATAAATTTAATAGTGTGCTGATTCACAGATTGAATTTTTTCAGTATTTTAGGGGGATAGCGTAGTAACCGAAATCTGTCATTTTACTATGTTTGCAGCACAAGAGAACACAAAAAAGTGCTTTGTAGGTGAAAAATAGAGACCATGAGATGTCACTGACATTTGAACTTGCCTCTCATCAACCTCCTGGCCACAATAACCTCTTGAAATCTAGTGCTCAGGTGGAGATTTTATTTCTGTATTTTGTAGGGATTTAAAAGTCGCTGAGAACAGTCATTTGACTATATTTGTAATAAGATAGATTATGAAGAAAGTGCTTGGTTAGTGAGAAAAAGAAGTCATTAGGTGTTATTGATAATTAAACATCAGAACACCTTAACAACTTGGCTACAAATAAGTGTTTAACACAGCCACAACTCCAAGTGCTTAGCTGAACATTAATTGCTCCATATTTAGAAGGATCTGCAAAGTCACTGAGAGCTGTCATTCGACTATGATTTTAACATGAGTCATTTTCTTTAAAGTGTTTAGCAGATAAGTAAATAATGGAAATATTGGATTAACAGACAGTATGTCAATGATTAAAGATTCAAGCTTCTCTTCCAAATACTTGTGCATTATTACCCGATCTCACATTTTCTCTGTAATGACGACAAGCTAAAAAATTGTTGCCAGCGCATGAAATCTTGAATGGATCACTCTGCCATTGACATTCAACTACCACTTGCTAAATAATTTAAATAACCCTCATACGCTGCTGGAACACTTCTGTCCATTTTTCTCTTTCCAGGATTAAATTTAAGATTGATACAAGGTGTAATAACAATTAATCAACCATGCGCATCTTACAGTGAAGATGACAAACTAAACCGTAGTCGGCAGGATTTGAACCTGCGCGGGGAAACCCCAATGGATTTCAAGTCCATCGCCTTAACCACTCGGCCACGACTACTGGTGATGAAAATTGTGTTTGCTGGAAATGACATTTTCTGCATTTTAAGATAATTTCATAATGAGTGGAAACTCTTACTTGACAATGTTTGAAATAATAGAGATTGTTACTAAAGTGCTTTGTAGGTCAGATAAAGAAATCATCAGGTCCCAGCGAGATTAGAACTCGGATCTCTGAATTAAGTGATCAAAAGTGCTTGCCATTACACCAAGTTAGCCCTTTCCAAGAGGTTTTTGGAAATAATTCTCTCAGACTTTAGGCCACAAAAGAGTCAATTTGAATTGCATTTATCTGATGGCACCCTGCAACATATTTATTTTGGTTTAAACAGGTAAACACTTGTGTTAAAAAAAAAGAATTTGGAACAAGATTTTTTATCTGATTTATATGCAGAATTAAGTGCATGCTTTGTAAGTTTGTCCAAAGAACCGTGAATTTGGTGAACCTTTGCCTAGTTTCCAAAATAAATGTACAGGAATAAATTTAATAGTGTGCTGATTCACAGATTGAATTTTTTCAGTATTTTAGGGGGATAGCGTAGTAACCGAAATCTGTCATTTTACTATGTTTGCAGCACAAGAGAACACAAAAAAGTGCTTTGTAGGTGAAAAATAGAGACCATGAGATGTCACTGACATTTGAACTTGCCTCTCATCAACCTCCTGGCCACAATAACCTCTTGAAATCTAGTGCTCAGGTGGAGATTTTATTTCTGTATTTTGTAGGGATTTAAAAGTCGCTGAGAACAGTCATTTGACTATATTTGTAATAAGATAGATTATGAAGAAAGTGCTTGGTTAGTGAGAAAAAGAAGTCATTAGGTGTTATTGATAATTAAACATCAGAACACCTTAACAACTTGGCTACAAATAAGTGTTTAACACAGCCACAACTCCAAGTGCTTAGCTGAACATTAATTGCTCCATATTTAGAAGGATCTGCAAAGTCACTGAGAGCTGTCATTCGACTATGATTTTAACATGAGTCATTTTCTTTAAAGTGTTTAGCAGATAAGTAAATAATGGAAATATTGGATTAACAGACAGTATGTCAATGATTAAAGATTCAAGCTTCTCTTCCAAATACTTGTGCATTATTACCCGATCTCAGATTTTCTCTGTAATGACGACAAGCTAAAAAATTGTTGCCAGCGCATGAAATCTTGAATGGATCACTCTGCCATTGACATTCAACTACCACTTGCTAAATAATTTAAATAACCCTCATACGCTGCTGTCCATTTTTCTCTTTCCAGGATTAAATTTAAGATTGATACAAGGTGTAATAACAATTAATCAACCATGCGCATCTTACAGTGAAGATGACAAACTAAACCGTAGTCGGCAGGATTTGAACCTGTGCGGGGAAACCCCAATGGATTTCAAGTCCATCGCCTTAACCACTCAGCCACGACTACTGGTGATGAAAAATGTGTTTGCTGGAAATGACATTTTCTGCATTTTAAGATAATTTCATAATGAGTGGAAACTCTTACTTGACAATGTTTGAAATAATAGAGATTGTTACTAAAGTGCTTTGTAGGTCAGATAAAGAAATCATCAGGTCCCAGCGAGATTAGAACTCGGATCTCTGAATTAAGTGATCAAAAGTGCTTGCCATTACACCAAGTTAGCCCTTTCCAAGAGGTTTTTGGAAATAATTCTCTCAGACTTTAGGCCACAAAAGAGTCAATTTGAATTGTATTTATCTGATGGCACCCTGCAACATATTTATTTTGGTTTAAACAGGTAAACACTTGTGTTAAAAAAAAAGAATTTGGAACAAGATTTTTTATCTGATTTATATGCAGAATTAAGTGCATGCTTTGTAAGTTTGTCCAAAGAACCGTGAATTTGGTGAACCTTTGCCTAGTTTCCAAAATAAATGTACAGGAATAAATTTAATAGTGTGCTGATTCACAGATTGAATTTTTTCAGTATTTTAGGGGGATAGCGTAGTAACCGAAATCTGTCATTTTACTATGTTTGCAGCACAAGAGAACACAAAAAAGTGCTTTGTAGGTGAAAAATAGAGACCATGAGATGTCACTGACATTTGAACTTGCCTCTCATCAACCTCCTGGCCACAATAACCTCTTGAAATCTAGTGCTCAGGTGGAGATTTTATTTCTGTATTTTGTAGGGATTTAAAAGTCGCTGAGAACAGTCATTTGACTATATTTGTAATAAGATAGATTATGAAGAAAGTGCTTGGTTAGTGAGAAAAAGAAGTCATTAGGTGTTATTGATAATTAAACATCAGAACACCTTAACAACTTGGCTACAAATAAGTGTTTAACACAGCCACAACTCCAAGTGCTTAGCTGAACATTAATTGCTCCATATTTAGAAGGATCTGCAAAGTCACTGAGAGCTGTCATTCGACTATGATTTTAACATGAGTCATTTTCTTTAAAGTGTTTAGCAGATAAGTAAATAATGGAAATATTGGATTAACAGACAGTATGTCAATGATTAAAGATTCAAGCTTCTCTTCCAAATACTTGTGCATTATTACCCGATCTCACATTTTCTCTGTAATGACGACAAGCTAAAAAATTGTTGCCAGCGCATGAAATCTTGAATGGATCACTCTGCCATTGACATTCAACTACCACTTGCTAAATAATTTAAATAACCCTCATACGCTGCTGTCCATTTTTCTCTTTCCAGGATTAAATTTAAGATTGATACAAGGTGTAATAACAATTAATCAACCATGCGCATCTTACAGTGAAGATGACAAACTAAACCATAGTCGGCAGGATTTGAACCTGCATGGGGAAACCCCAATGGATTTCAAGTCCATCACCTTAACCACTCGGCCACGACTACTGGTGATGAAAAATGTGTTTGCTGGAAATGACATTTTCTGCATTTTAAGATAATTTCATAATGAGTGGAAACTCTTACTTGACAATGTTTGAAATAATAGAGATTGTTACTAAAGTGCTTTGTAGGTCAGATAAAGAAATCATCAGGTCCCAACGAGATTAGAACTCGGATCTCTGAATTAAGTGATCAAAAGTGCTTGCCATTACACCAAGTTACCCCTTTCCAAGAGGTTTTTGGAAATAATTCTCTCAGACTTTAGGCCATAAAAGAGTCAATTTGAATTGCATTTATCTGATGGCACCCTGCAACATATTTATTTTGGTTTAAACAGGTAAACACTTGTGTTAAAAAAAAAGAATTTTGAACAAGATTTTTTATCTGATTTATATGCAGAATTAAGTGCATGCTTTGTAAGTTTGTCCAAAGAACCGTGAATTTGGTGAACCTTTGCCTAGTTTCCAAAATAAATGTACAGGAATAAATTTAATAGTGTGCTGATTCACAGATTGAATTTTTTCAGTATTTTAGGGGGATAGCGTAGTAACCGAAATCTGTCATTTTACTATGTTTGCAGCACAAGAGAACACAAAAAAGTGCTTTGTAGGTGAAAAATAGAGACCATGAGATGTCACTGACATTTGAACTTGCCTCTCATCAACCTCCTGGCCACAATAACCTCTTGAAATCTAGTGCTCAGGTGGAGATTTTATTTCTGTATTTTGTAGGGATTTAAAAGTCGCTGAGAACAGTCATTTGACTATATTTGTAATAAGATAGATTATGAAGAAAGTGCTTGGTTAGTGAGAAAAAGAAGTCATTAGGTGTTATTGATAATTAAACATCAGAACACCTTAACAACTTGGCTACAAATAAGTGTTTAACACAGCCACAACTCCAAGTGCTTAGCTGAACATTAATTGCTCCATATTTAGAAGGATCTGCAAAGTCACTGAGAGCTGTCATTCGACTATGATTTTAACATGAGTCATTTTCTTTAAAGTGTTTAGCAGATAAGTAAATAATGGAAATATTGGATTAACAGACAGTATGTCAATGATTAAAGATTCAAGCTTCTCTTCCAAATACTTGTGCATTATTACCCGATCTCACATTTTCTCTGTAATGACGACAAGCTAAAAAATTGTTGCCAGCGCATGAAATCTTGAATGGATCACTCTGCCATTGACATTCAACTACCACTTGCTAAATAATTTAAATAACCCTCATACGCTGCTGTCCATTTTTCTCTTTCCAGGATTAAATTTAAGATTGATACAAGGTGTAATAACAATTAATCAACCATGCGCATCTTACAGTGAAGATGACAAACTAAACCGTAGTCGGCAGGATTTGAACCTGCGCGGGGAAACCCCAATGGATTTCAAGTCCATCGCCTTAACCACTCGGCCACGACTACTGGTGATGAAAAATATGTTTGCTGGAAATGACATTTTCTGCATTTTAAGATAATTTCATAATGAGTGGAAACTCTTACTTGACAATGTTTGAAATAATAGAGATTGTTACTAAAGTGCTTTGTAGGTCAGATAAAGAAATCATCAGGTCCCAACGAGATTAGAACTCGGATCTCTGAATTAAGTGATCAAAAGTGCTTGCCATTACAGCAAGTTACCCCTTTCCAAGAGGTTTTTGGAAATAATTCTCTCAGACTTTAGGCCACAAAAGAGTCAATTTGAATTGCATTTATCTGATGGCACCCTGCAACATATTTATTTTGGTTTAAACAGGTAAACACTTGTGTTAAAAAAAAAGAATTTGGAACAAGATTTTTTATCTGATTTATATGCAGAATTAAGTGCATGCTTTGTAAGTTTGTCCAAAGAACCGTGAATTTGGTGAACCTTTGCCTAGTTTCCAAAATAAATGTACAGGAATAAATTTAATAGTGTGCTGATTCACAGATTGAATTTTTTCAGTATTTTAGGGGGATAGCGTAGTATCCAAAATCTGTCATTTTACTATGTTTGCAGCACAAGAGAACACAAAAAAGTGCTTTGTACTTGAAAAATAGAGACCATGAGATGTCACTGACATTTGAACTTGCCTCTCATCAACCTCCTGGCCACAATAACCTCTTGAAATCTAGTGCTCAGGTGGAGATTTTATTTCTGTATTTTGTAGGGATTTAAAAGTCGCTGAGAACAGTCATTTGACTATATTTGTAATAAGATAGATTATGAAGAAAGTGCTTGGTTAGTGAGAAAAAGAAGTCATTAGGTGTTATTGATAATTAAACATCAGAACACCTTAACAACTTGGCTACAAATAAGTGTTTAACACAGCCACAACTCCAAGTGCTTAGCTGAACATTAATTGCTCCATATTTAGAAGGATCTGCAAAGTCACTGTGAGCTGTCATTCGACTATGATTTTAACATGAGTCATTTTCTTTAAAGTGTTTAGCAGATAAGTAAATAATGGAAATATTGGATTAACAGACAGTATGTCAATGATTAAAGATTCAAGCTTCTCTTCCAAATACTTGTGCATTATTACCCGATCTCAGATTTTCTCTGTAATGACGACAAGCTTAAAAATTGTTGCCAGCGCATGAAATCTTGAATGGATCACTCTGCCATTGACATTCAACTACCACTTGCTAAATAATTTAAATAACCTTTATATGCTGCTGTCCATTTTTCTCTTTCCAGGATTAAATTTAAGATTGATACAAGGTGTAATAACAATTAATCAACCATGCGCATCTTACAGTGAAGATGACAAACTAAACCGTAGTCAGCAGGATTTGAACCAGCGCGGGGAAACCCCAATGGATTTCAAGTCCATCGCCTTAACCACTCAGCCACAGCTACTTGTGATGAAAAATGTGTGAGCTGGAAATAACATATTCTGCATTTTAAGATAATTTCATAATGAGTGGAAACTCTTACTTGACAATGTTTGAAATAATTAGAGATGGGCGCGTCCTGTTCTCCGAGAACCGAACCCACCCGAACTTTGGGTATCCGAGTACCGAGCTGAGCAGCTCGGTACTCTCCCGCCCATTCCGAATCCAAATCGAGGCCGAACGTCATTGTGACGTCGTCGGATCCCGGGGCTCGGTTCTCGCGATACTTCAACTTTATAAATACACGCCTCCACAGCAATCCATTGCCATTTGACAGAGGGAGAGAGCAGGGTGTAGTCATAGGCTAATTAGAGCAGGGACAGAGAATACAATATTGTTCTTGCAATTGCTCTAACCAAAATCGCTAGTGCAGAGAGGAGGATAGAGGTTTATTATTTTTTCTTCATATTTGGCACTCTCCAGCGCTTTTGGGGTGTCCCCCATAATTGTGCATAAATATTTCTGGCTGTCAAAAGTCATATCTGTCAGCAGTATCTACTAAATAATTTTTAGCACTCCTCAGTGCTTTTGGGGTGTCCTCCCTAATTGTTCATTAATATTTCTGGCTGTCAAAAGTCATATCTGTCAGCAGTATCTACTAAATAATTTTTAGCACTCCTCAGTGCTTTTGGGGTGTCCCCCATAATTGTGCATAAATATTTCTGGCTGTCAAAAGTCATATCTGTCAGCAGTATCTACTAAATAATTTTTGCACTCCTCAGTGCTTTTGGGGTGTCCTCCCGAATTGTGCATTAATATTTCTGGCTGTCAAAAGTCATATCTGTCAGCAGTATCTACTAAATAATTTTTAGCACTCCTCAGTGCTTTTGGGGTGTCCTCCCTAATTGTGCATTAATATTTCTGGCTGTCAAAAGTCATATCTGTCAGCAGTATCTACTAAATAATTTTTAGCACTCCTCAGTGCTTTTGGGGTGTCCTCCCTAATTGTGCATTAATATTTCTGGCTGTCAAAAGTCATATCTGTCAGCAGTATCTACTAAATAATTTTTAGCACTCCTCAGTGCTTTTGGGGTGTCCTCCCTAATTGTGCATTAATATTTCTGGCTGTCAAAAGTCATATCTGTCAGCAGTATCTACTAAATAATTTTAAGCACTCCTCAGTGCTTTTGGGGTGTCCTCCCTAATTGTGCATTAATATTTCTGGCTGTCAAAAGTCATATCTGTCAGCAGTATCTACTAAATAATTTTTAGCACTCCTCAGTGCTTTTGGGGTGTCCTCCCTAATTGTGCATTAATATTTCTGGCTGTCAAAAGTGATATCTGTCAGCAGTATCTACCAAATAATTTTTAGCACTCCTCAGTGCTTTTGGGGTGTCCTCCCTAATTGTGCATTAATATTTCTGGCTGTCAAAAGTCATATCTGTCAGCAGTATCTACTAAATAATTTTTAGCACTCCTCAGTGCTTTTGGGGTGTCCTCCCTAATTGTGCATTAATATTTCTGGCTGTCAAAAGTCATATCTGTCAGCAGTATCTACTAAATAATTTTTAGCACTCCTCAGTGCTTTTGGGGTGTCCTCCCTAATTGTGCATTAATATTTCTGGCTGTCAAAAGTCATATCTGTCAGCAGTATCTACTAAATAATTTTTAGCACTCCTCAGTGCTTTTGGGGTGTCCTCCCTAATTGTGCATTAATATTTCTGGCTGTCAAAAGTCATATCTGTCAGCAGTATCTACCAAATAATTTTTAGCACTCCTCAGTGCTTTTGGGGTGTCCTCCCTAATTGTGCATTAATATTTCTGGCTGTCAAAAGTCATTTCTGTCAGCAGTATCTACTAAATAATTTTTAGCACACCTCAGTGCTTTTGGGGTGTCCTCCCTAATTGTGCATTAATATTTCTGGCTGTCAAAAGTCATATCTGTCAGCAGTATCTACTAAATAATTTTTAGCACTCCTCAGTGCTTTTGGGGTGTCCTCCCTAATTGTGCATTAATATTTCTGGCTGTCAAAAGTCATATCTGTCAGCAGTATCTACTAAATAATTTTTAGCACTCCTCAGTGCTTTTGGGGTGTCCTCCCTAATTGTGCATTAATATTTCTGGCTATCAAAAGTCATATCTGTCAGCAGTATCTACTAAATAATTTTTAGCACTCCTCAGTGCTTTTGGGGTGTCCTCCCTAATTGTGCATTAATATTTCTGGCTGTCAAAAGTCATATCTGTCAGCAGTATCTACTAAATAATTTTTAGCACTCCTCAGTGCTTTTGGGGTGTCCTCCCTAATTGTGCATTAATATTTCTGGCTGTCAAAAGTCATATCTGTCAGCAGTATCTACTAAATAATTTTTAGCACTCCTCAGTGCTTTTGGGGTGTCCTCCCTAATTGTGCATTAATATTTCTGGCTGTCAAAAGTCATAACTGTCAGCAGTATCTACTAAATAATTTTTAGCACTCCCCAGTGGTTTGCGCTCAGAATGGATTCAAAGCAGTCCACATATGATCTGAATGAGCAACCAGGTTCTGTCACCAGTCCTGATGTTAGTGTTCCCAGTACGTCATCTGGCCAAGGCGATGTCAAACAACAGAGTGTTTTCAAATTAGTGCAAAAAACAAAAACCAAAAAAAAATTTACTGTATTGAAGCGAAAAAGAAGTGTAACTGAGCAAAAGTTAAGTGACGATAAAAAAATAATTGCAAGCATGCCATTCTACACACGCAGTGGCAAAGAGAGAATGAGGCCTTCACCTTTGGCTATTAGTGGCAGATCCCAAAAAGTTACCCAGCCTACAATTGGTGCACAACTACTGTTACGCGTCAAAGCCGAGCTGCAAGATAACAGTGAGGCATTACAGGAGAATATTTGCTCTGATTCACAAATGACAACAATCCCTGTGGAGAGTCCATCCAACAGTGGGATGTCTAATCGTGAGCATTCTGCTGATGTGTGCCTTAATAGCCCGAGTGTAGCCGGTGATACCCAAATTGAGGATGCCACTTTGGAATTAGAAGAGGATGAGGGGGAGATTTGTGTAGGCGACGAGGGCGCTAATGAGGATGTTGATGAGGATGAGGTTGTTTGTGTAAGTCCTGCACCAGTGGCAGCAGTTCTGGCACGTGACAAGAAAAAGGCCATTGTCATGCCTGGGCATAAAACAAAAAAATCCACTTCTTATGTGTGGAATTATTTCTACCCAAATCCAGACAACATTTGTATAGCCATTTGTAGTGTATGTGAAGCCACAGTCAGTCGAGGGAGGGACCTTAACCATCTTGGAACCTCGTCTATGTTACGCCATTTAACGAGAGTTCATGGCAAAGTGTTGGGAAAAGCTGAAAGTTCTTCCCAAAAGAATACAAGCACTCCCTCATCAGCTAAGACCCTCCGCTCACCGACATACTGACGGCTACAAAATACACCCACCACACCATCCTCATCAATATCCTCAGTAGCGCTCGGAGTTAGCCCGGCATCCCACTTAAGGCTGGATGACTCCGGCACTATTATTGATTCCTCTGAAGAAAGCATTAGTCCTGCTGCTGCTGTTGCTGCTGCTGGGGGTGAATCGTCATCCCAGAGGCAGGTTAATAAAATGAGCAGTCCTACATTTCAGCAATTAACTGTGAAACAATCATTTGCGAGGGGAAGCAAATATGACAGCAGTCACCCAGTCGCCAAGCGAATCACAGACGCCATGGCTGCAATGTTAGTGTTAGATCTGCGTCCAATCTCCACAATAAACGCAGCTGGTTTTTCACAGTTAATTGAGGTTTTGTGTCCGCGTTACAGAATTCCATCGCGACACCATTTCTCCCGTAAAGCTATTCCACAACTATACCAAAAAGTGTGTAAAAATGTAGAGATTGCGCTGAAAAATGCCATTCTGCCCACTGTTCACTTAACCACAGATATGTGGACAAGTGGAAGTGGCCAAACCAAAGACTATATGACTGTGACAGCCCACTGGGTTGGTCATTCACCTTCACCAGCAGGAACAGCAGCAGCATGTACACCACTACGTAACATTTGTCACAGGCAGGCCACTCTTTGTATCACCGGCTTCACTAACAGGCATATGGCTGACAATTTGTTACGCAAACTGAGAGATGTGATTGATGCATGGCTTATACCACTCGGACTCTCCCCAGGGTATGTCATTTCAGATAACGCCAACAATATAGTGCGAGCATTACAGCTGGGTGATTTCCAACATATTCCCTGTTTTGCTCACACCATCAACTTGGTGGTGCAGAGCTTCCTACGAAATAACCGTGAGGTGCAGGAGATGCTTTCGGTGGCCCGTAAAATTTCAGGCCATTTCAGGCATTCAGCCACAGCATGTAGGAGATTACAGCAGCTCCAGTTTAACTTGCCCTGCCACCAACTTAAGCAAGAGGTGGTAACTCGGTGGAATTCCACCCTGTACATGCTTCAGAGGATGGAGGAACAGCGCAAAGCCATCCAAGCATATTGCACAAGTCATGACATTGGGAAAGGAGGGGGGATGTATTTCACTCTTGCACAGTGGGGAATCCTTTCAGTGCTGTGCAAGGTGCTGAAACCATTTGAAGTTGTGACATGTGAGGTCAGTGCAGACTCTGCTAGTTTGAGCCAAGTCATTCCTTTAATTAGACTATTGGAAAAGCAGCTTGAGAAAATGAAGGAGGAGCTGAAAGCAAGCAATTCAGCAAAGTATGTTGGCCTTGTCGATCAAGTACTTAATTCGCTTCACAATGATCCTCGAGTTATTAAGATCTTGAACTCGGATCAGTACGTTTTGGCCACTGTGCTTGATCCAAGGTGTAAAACCTACATTGAGTCTTTACTTGTAAATGAGCGAGATGTGAACTTTTGCAAGGAGCTATTGCTCAGCAAGTTGGCCGCTGAACTGGGCCTTGGCTTGACGACGTGTCCTCCTTCACTTTCTCAAGCTGTTGCTCGTAAAAAATTAAATTTCCAAAAAAGAAGCAGGGAAGACACAGGGGGCAGACCAGAACAATTTAACATCTGGGCTGGTTTGAAGGATTTTTCAAAAAAATGTGTCACTTTGCCCATAACTCCATCCAATATGAGTATAAACATGCAAAGGATGGTGGAGGATTACTTTCAAGAGGTAGTTGATATGGAAATGTCAGACAGTCCCTTTCCTTACTGGGAAGAAAAGCAGGCCATTTGGAAACCCATGTACAAACTTGCTTTGCAATACCTAAGCTGCCCACCCTCCAGTGTGTACTCTGAACGAGTGTTCAGGACAGCAGGGAACTTAGTCAGTGATCGCCGTAGAAGGTTACTTCCCAAAAATGTGGAGAAAATGATGTTTATAAAAATGAACTACATCTTCCACGAGGATGGCCTTCACCATCCAAGACATCCAAGCACTGACTGTTCTCTAATGGCGGATTCAAGCGGCGATGAATTGATAGTCTGTGATGATGACGTACACACTGATGAGGGTGAGGATTAAGCTGAAGATGATGCAGATAACATCTTTTTAAAACTTTCTATGTAAGTGTAGGGTGCAATCTACCCCCAAAGAGGAAAGGGACTTGTGGCATTTCCATATCACATACCATCTTGAAAGGCTGCTGTTAGGGCAATTTATCCTTAAGGGTAGGGTGTCATAGACAGAGTGACCCTAAACTGGCTTTGTCCATTTTTCATAATATTGTACAGTCTATAATGGCTGAATTTTTGGGTATTTTATACAAGTGGAGGCGGGCCTAGAGAGACAGAAACCAAACTGGCTTTTTCCATGTCAATTAACATTGTACAGTCTATAATGGCTGAATTTTTTGGTATTTTATACAAGTGGAGGGGGGCCTAGAGAGACACAGTGACCCCAAACTGTCTTTCTCCATGTCAATTAATATTGTACAGTCTATAATGGCTGAATTTTTTAGTATTTTATACAAGTGGAGGGGGGCCTAGAGAGACAGAAACCAAACTGGCTTTCTCCATGTCAATTAATATTGTACAGTCTATAATGGCTGAATTTTTTGGTATTTTATACAAGTGGAGGGGGGCCTTGAGAGACAGAAACCAAACTGGCTTTTTCCATTTCTTTACAAATTTAACTATAAGTGTAGGGTGTAATATACATTCAAAGACGATGGCTGCATTGCCAATATGCATAGATGGAGAGGAAGACAATCTGTTTTGTGTGTAGAATAGGCCTACCAACGAAGAATTAAACTGTTTTTTTGGATGATTTATTACCTCAACAATTAGATTATTTGTCTCTAAAACAGTTGGAGCACTAAATTGGGTTAATTTAGGCCCAAAAACATGGATTTTCCAAAAAAATAGCAAAACAAAACCAAACAAAACCAAAACCAAAACACGCAATGGCGGTTTTGCAAAACCAAAACCAAAACCAAAACACGACGGTAATCCAGATCCAAAACCGAATCCAAAACCAAAACACGAGGGTCAGTGACCATCTCTAGAAATAATAGAGATTGTTACTAAAGTGCTTTGTAGGTCAGATAAAGAAATCATCAGGTCCCAGCGAGATTAGAACTCGGATCTCTGAATTACGTGATCAAAAGTGCTTGCCATTACACCAAGTTACCCCTTTCCAAGAGGTTTTTGGAAATAATTCTCTCAGACTTTAGGCCACAAAAGAGTCAATTTGAATTGCATTTATCTGATGGCACCCTGCAACATATTTATTTTGGTTTAAACAGGTAAACACTTGTGTTAAAAAAAAAGAATTTGGAACAAGATTTTTTATCTGATTTATATGCAGAATTAAGTGCATGCTTTGTAAGTTTGTCCAAAGAACCGTGAATTTGGTGAATCTTTGATTAGTTTCCAAAATAAATGTACAGGAATAAATTTAATAGTGTGCTGATTCACAGATTGAATTTTTTCAGTATTTTAGGGGGATATCGTAGTAACCGAAATCTGTCATTTTACTATGTTTGCAGCACAAGAGAACACAAAAAAGTGCTTTGTAGGTGAAAAATAGAGACCATGAGATGTCACTGACATTTGAACTTGCCTCTCATCAACCTCGTGGCCACAATAACCTCTTGAAATCTAGTGCTCAGGTGGAGATTTTATTTCTGTATTTTGTAGGGATTTAAAAGTCGCTGAGAACAGTCATTTGACTATATTTCTAATAAGATAGATTATGAAGAAAGTGCTTGGTTAGTGAGAAAAAGAAGTCATTAGGTGTTATTGATAATTAAACATCAGAACTCCTTAACAACTTGGCTACAAATAAGTGTTTAACACAGTCACAACTCCAAGTGCTTAGCTAAACATTAATTGCTCCATATTTAGAAGGATCTGCAAAGTCACTGAGAGCTGTCATTCGACTATGATTTTAACATGAGTCATTTTCTTTAAAGTGTTTAGCAGATAAGTAAATAATGGAAATATTGGATTAACAGACAGTATGTCAATGATTAAAGATTCAAGCTTCTCTTCCAAATACTTGTGCATTATTACCCGATCTCAGATTTTCTCTGTAATGACGACAAGCTAAAAAATTGTTGCCAGCGCATTAAACCTTGAATGGATCACTCTGCTATTGACATTCAACTACCACTTGCTAAATAATTTAAATAAACCTCATATGCTGCTGGAACACTTCTGTCCATTTTTCTCTTTCCAGGATTAAATTTAAGATTGATACAAGGTGTAATAACAATTAATCAACCATGCGCATCTTACAGTGAAGATGACAAACTAAACTGTAGTCGGCAGGATTTGAATCTGTGCGGGAAACCCCAATGGATTTCAAGTCCATCGCCTTAACAACTCAGCCACAACTACTTGTGATGAAAAATGTGTGAGCTGGAAATGACATTTTCTGCATTTTAAGATAATTTCATAATGAGTGGAAACTCTTACTTGACAATGTTTGAAATAATAGAGATTGTTACTAAAGTGCTTTGTAGGTCAGATAAAGAAATCATCAGGTCCCAATGAGATTAGAACTCGGATCTCTGAATTAAGTGATCAAAGTGCTTGCCATTACACCAAGTTAGCCCTTTCCAAGAGGTTTTTGGAAATAATTCTCTCAGACTTTAGGCCACAAAAGAGTCAATTTGAATTGCATTTATCTGATGGCACCCTGCAACATATTTATTTTGGTTTAAACAGGTAAACACTTGTGTTAAAAAAAAAGAATTTGGAACAAGATTTTTTATCTGATTTATATGCAGAATTAAGTGCATGCTTTGTAAGTTTGTCCAAAGAACCGTGAATTTGGTGAACCTTTTGTTAGGAACTCTTCCAGCCGGCACAACACAACCCGGAGTCTACTCTGTCAGTCAGGTGTTCACTGGAGCCCCTGATGGTGGGGACAGACTGGGCTGCAGACTGGCAGAGGGTCGTGAAGTGTGTACCGGCTGGGGAGAACCCAGGCAAGAAGAGTCAGGTCCACGCAGAGGTCAAAAGGCCGGCAGCAGGTATCAGTATCGATGAACAAGCTGAGGTCAAAGGTCACAGGCAGAGAAGCGGAACAAGTAAACGAGCCAAGGATCAGGGTCACAGGAAACACAAGCGAAGTCCAATACAAAGCCAAGGGTCAAACACGGGTAGTCAAAACCTAGGTAACAGGATACAGGAACGTGAACAAGCAGGTCAGCAGACTGGAGCACAGAAGCTATAACCGGCAATGAGGCAGCAGACCTCATTGCCTTAAATACAGACACAGACCAATCAGCAGTTGAACACACTCCTGCAGGCTAATTTACTAGTATCCAGCAGGGCCAATCAGGGCTTGCCCCTGACCTACACAGTTGCAGGCTAATGCCTGTTACTAAGCCTAATCAGCCCACAGGCTGCCTGCTATGCGCATGCGCCCGGCTACCAGCACCGCCGGGACGCAGCACTAGTGTACTAGCGTCTGGCCGTTGCCCTGGTAACGGCCGGACAGGAAGAGGAAATGAAGTCCCGGTCGTCAAGGTGACGGCCGGGAAGCTGGGGCGCATGAGAAGCGAGCCGCGGCGGCTGTGAGTACCGCCGCGGCTCGTGACAGTACCCCCCCCTTGAGGAGGGGTCAAGGGACCCCGACACCCAGGTTTTCTTGGAAATTTCCTGAAGAATTCCTTCAATTGTTTGGGAGCATGGAGTTGTCTCCGCGGAACCCAAGAGCGTTCTTCTAACCCGCGGTTCCTCCACTGTACCAAAAAGTGCACCTGTCCTTGCACTTTTTTGGAATCCAAGATTTTCTGAACACTGTACCTTTGTGGCTTGCCTGAAGATTGGGCTTGAGCTGGATAAAGAACTGGTTTTAACAGAGAACAATGAAATGTGTTTGGAATTCTTAACGAGCCCGGAATTTTTAACCTAAATGCAACAGAGTTCACCTGCTTGATGATGGAAAACGGCCCGATGAATTTAGGGCCCAACTTCATGCAAGGTTGCTTCAGCCTGATGTTTTTTGTAGACAGCCAGACTTTCTGGCCAACCTTAAGAGAGCAGATGGTACGGTGTCGGTCCGATTTTTTTTTTGCAACAAGTGAGGCTTGTCTTAAAGATGAGTGCACTTTCTTCCAGATAACTCTGAGATCCCTGGCAGTGGAACGGATCTCCTGGATACCAACGGACTGGAGAGAATACAAAGAGTTCGATCTGGGGTGAAAACCATAATTGCAAAAAAACGGAGAGGTCTTGGTGGAGGAGTGACAGGAGTTCTACCAAATGTCCCATCACTCACGTTCACATCTTTTGAAGTACATGCTATTCGCATTTTTAATCCATTCTCCCTACGTGTTGCGGTGATCTATCGTCCCCCTGGAGCACACCAACAATTTATTGAGGATTTCTCTGCATGGCTCCCTCACTTCTTATCTTCAGACATCCCCACCATCATCATGGGTGACTTCAACATCCCCATTGATAACCCACCTTCCAAAGCTGCTTCCAAACTACTCTCTCTAACATCCTCACTTGACCTCTCCCAGTGGATTGAATCATCTACTCATAAGGATGGCCACTGCCTTGATCTTGTTTTCTCTAGACTATGCTCAGTTTCTAATTTTATTAATACACCCTTCCCCCTCTCGGATCATCACCTTATCAGCTACACTCTCACCCCCACTGCTCTAACCTCTCTACTGTCTGACTCAACCAAGCCTCCTCATACTCGTAGAAATCTTAATTCTATTAATCTTCAACAATTTTCCACCTCTCTCCAACACCTTCTCTCCCCTATCTCTACATTCTCATCCCCTGAGATGGCAGTACCTCATTTTCACCTAACCTTAGCAACGGCCCTTGATCAAGTGGCTCCAGCGACACTTCATACTACACGTCGACTTCGATGTCAACCGTGGCACACCAAAGCAACACGAAATCTTCAAAAACTGTCCCGTAAAGCAGAACGTCACTGGCGTAAATCTCGAAGCTCTAATGACTTCTTCACATATACTTCTGTCTACCACTCCTATCGAAATGCTCTGGACACTGCAAAACAAACATACTTTCAATCTCTTATCTATGCTCAGGCTTCTAACCCCAAACGCCTTTTCAATACATTTAATCATCTTCTCAATCCTCCCACCCCGAACCCTCCATCTACTATCAGTGCTCAGGATCTTGCTTCCTACTTCAAGGACAAGATTGACAAGATCAGACTAGAAATGGTATCCTCTTCCTCAACAAGCCATCAGCTCATTTCCTTCCCACTACCCTCTGACACCCTTTCTTCATTTGACCCCACAAATGAAGAGGAAATTTCTACGCTCTTCTTATCTTCCTACTCTACCTCCTGTCCTCTTGATCCTATTCCCTCGCAAATTGGTAGATCCCTGTCTTCTGTGCTCATTTCACCTCTAACTCAAATCTGTAATCTCTCACTCTCTACTGGCATCTTTCCATCACTATACAAGCATGCAGTGATTACTCCTATTCTAAAAAAACAAAACTCCGACCCAAACTCTCTCTCAAATTACCGTCCCATCTCTCAGCTCCCTTGCCCCTCCAAGCTTCTAGAGAGACTTGCCTACACTCGCCTCACACGCTTTCTTTCCGCAAACAACCTGTTGGATCCTCTTCAGTCTGGCTTTCGTTCTCAACACTCCACAGAGACTGCGCTGACCAAGGTTGTTAATGATCTGATCACTGCTAAGACTGAACGCCATTACTCTCTCCTAATTCTCCTTGATCTCTCGGCTGCATTTGACACCGTTGACCACTCTCTTCTCATACAAACACTGCAATCCCTAGGTCTTCAAGACACAGTTCTATCCTGGTTCTCATCTTACCTCTCTAATCGCTCTTTCACTGTTAATTTCTCTGGAGCCACCTCTGCTCCGCTTCCCCTATCAGTTGGAGTACCACAAGGCTCGGTGCTAGGTCCTCTGCTGTTCTCTATCTATACCGCTTCTCTTGGAAATCTAATAAGTTCCTTTGGCTTTCAGTATCATCTCTATGCGGATGATACCCAAATCTATCTATCCTCTCCTGATATCTCGACATCTGTGTTGTCCCGTGTAACTGACTGTCTTTCTGCCATTTCATCTTGGATGGCCTCTCGTCAACTCAAACTTAATCTTTCTAAAACAGAGTTAATAATATTCCCACCCGCCAACAAGAGCATACCTGACATTTCTATCTCTGTTGATAACATGACCATAAATCCCACCCCACAAGCTCGCTCCCTAGGTGTAATCCTTGATTCACGCCTATCCTTTGTTCCCCACATTGACTCTATATCTAAATCATGTTACATACATCTAAAGAACATTTCCAGAATCCGCACATATCTCACACAAGACACTGCTAAAACCTTAATTCATGCACTAATCATCTCCCGCATTGACTATTGCAATTCCCTCCTTACTGGTCTTCCCAAAAACAGACTCAAACCCCTAAAATCTATTTTACATGCTTCGGCAAGACTGATTTTCCTTGCAAATAGCTATTCCTCTGTTGAATCACTCTGTATGTCTCTACACTGGCTGCCTGTCTTCTACCGAATCCAATATAAAATACTTTTACTAACCTACAAGGCCATCAACAAAGCTGCACCAACATACATCTCCTCTCTTGTCTCAAAATATCTCCCAACTCGGCAACTCCGTTCTGCAAAAGATCTGCGTCTCTCATCCACCCTCATTACATCCTCCCATTCCCGGTTACAGGACTTTTTTCGGGCTGCACCCACTCTATGGAACTCTCTCCCTCGCACAATAAGACTCTCCTCTGTTCTACAAACTTTCAAGCGTTCTCTGAAAACCTACCTATTCAGACAAGCTTATAATATTCCTCAACCACCATCTTAACCTCACTACCTTTAGCCTGTTACACAATTTCACACAAGACAACTACCCCCGGAATAACATTGTTGTGTGACAGGATCATTTAGCTTATGAGTCACCCTACCTTTGCAGTCTGGCTGGGCCAAGATGCAAAATGTATACTTAACCTCATGTGTCAATCTCCCATTGTCCCATAGATTGTAAGCTTGCGAGCAGGGCCTTCTCACCTCTTTGTCTGTTTTACCCAGTTTGTTTATTAGTTTATTACGTTTGTCCCCAATTGTAAAGCGCTACGGAATATGTTGGCGCTATATAAATAAATGATGATGATGATGATGATGAGTTGTTACAGGCAAATTCCGCCCAGGGCAACAAGGAGGACCAGTTGTCATGGAACTCCGACGTGTAGCATCGCAAGAACTTCTCCAAAGACTGGTTAACCCTTTCCGTCTGCCCATTTGACTGAGGGTGGTACGCTGATGACAAACTAATCTTGATTCCCAGGAGGGTACAGAATGATCTCCAGAACTGCGCAATGAACTGAGAGCCCCGATCGGAGACGATGTCTGTAGGGAGTCCATGGAGGCGAAAAATGTGTTGAATGAACAGGACGGCCAAATCTCGAGCAGAAGGAAGCCTGGCTAGTGGAATGAAATGCGCCATCTTGCTAAACCGGTCTACCACAACCCAAATGGTATTGTGTCCCGCAGAGAGTGGTAGATCAACTATAAAGTCCATGGATAGATGTGTCCAAGGTTTAGCAGGAGCGGCTAACGGAACCAACTGCCCTACCGGGCGAGTCCTTCACAGGACAGGACGTGACCTTTGACGTCGGCAGATAGAGACGGCCACCATACGGTACGGGAAAGTATCTCTAGTGTTTTGTAGATGCCAGGATGTCCAGCAGTCCGACTGTTGTGTGCTTCAGCAAGAAATGTCTTCCTTAAATGAACTGGGACAAACCACCGTCCTACTGGAGTGTTGTCAGGAGCCAACTTCTGAAACCTTTGTAAGGTACAGCTCAGATCTTGAGTTAATCCGGCATGGACCATGGATACAGGAACAATGGGCTCTGGGTTAGTGACTGGGGCATGATGTGCCAGAAAACTTCTAGACAGAGCGTCCGCTTGAATATTTTTAGAACCAGGACGATAAGTGATAATAAAGTTAAATCGGGTGAAGAACAGTGACCACCGAGCCTGACGGGGGTTTAGGCGTTTAGCTGACTGAATATACTGCAGATTCTTATGATCCGTTATAACGGAGATCTGGTGTGCAGCGCCTTCCAACCAGTGTCGCCATTCCTCAAAGGCCCATTTAATTGCTAGCAATTCTCGATTTCCCACGTCATAATTGGTCTCCGCTGAGGAGAATTGGCGGGAAAAAAAGGCACATGGATGCAAGCGGTGAGTCTGAGGATCCTTTTGTGACAAGATAGCTCCAGCACCGACGTCAGAAGCATCTACCTCGAGAATAAATGGTACCTTTGGGTCCGGGTGTCTGAGGACCTGAGCGGACACAAAAGCTTCCTTTAAGGTTTTAAATGCATTTATTGCTTGTCGTGACCAAACAGCCGGATCACCCCCTTTGCGAGTCAAGGAAACGATAGGAGCCACGATGTCAGCAAAACCGCCAATAAATCTCCTGTAATAATTGGCGAATCCTAGGAATCTCTGGACCGCCTTGAGGTTATTGGGTTGTACCCAATCCAGGATTGCCTGGACCTTGGTGGGGTCCATGGAGAAACCCTCTGAAGAGATTATATAGCCAAGAAAGGATACCTTCTTAACCTCAAACTCACATTTTTCAAGTTTCGCGTAGAGATGATGTTCCCGTAGTTTCTGTAGGACTTGTCTGACATGACTCCGATGTGCCGGCAATGAATTGGAATATATGAGAATGTCATCTAAGTAGACAACAACAAAGTGTCCCAGGAACTCACGTAACACCTCATTAATTAAATCCTGGAACACAGCAGGAGCGTTACTAAGGCCAAACGGCATGACCAAGTATTCGTAGTGGCCCGAGAGCGTGTTGAACGCCGTCTTCCACTCATCACCTGCTCTAATGCGTATGAGGTTATAAGCACCACGAAGGTCGATTTTTGTGAAGACCGTTGCTCCTCTTAATTGATCAAAGAGTACAGAGATGAGAGGAAGCGGATAGGTGTTTTTAACTGTAATCATATTCAGTCCCCGATAATTGATACATGGTCTGAGTCCACCGTCCTTCTTGGACACAAAGAAGCACCCAGCCCCTACTGGAGACTTAGATGGCCTGATGAAGCCTTTCTCCAGATTTTCATCAATGTACTCCTGCATGGATTTGGTCTCTGGACCGGAGAGAGAATACAAACGTCCCTTGGGTAGTTTAGTACCTGGAATTAACTTGATGGCACAGTCGAACTCCCGGTGTGGTGGTAAAATATCAGCAGCCTTTTTAGAGAAGACATCCCAGAAGTCATGATACTGGGAGGGAAGCTGCTCCGGAATGGACCGAACCACACGTAGAGGTATTGTCAAACAGGACTGTGAACAATGAGAGCTCCACTGGACAATCTCTCCTTTTGCCCAATCTATGACAGGGTTATGACAGGATAGCCAAGGATGACCTAGAATCAAAGGCACTGACGGGCATTCAATGAGACGAAAGACTATAGATTCGGAGTGGAGAGCCCCAATCCTCAATTGTAGTAGCGGGGTCTCCCAGGTAACTTTACCGCCTGGCAATGGAGCACCATCTAAGCCACATACCGTGATGGCAGATTTGAGTTTAACCCACGGAATTCCAGCAGAGCGGGCAAACTCGAAGTCCAAGAAGTTACCTGCAGCTCCACTATCAATGAAGGCCGCCAGACCCACAGAACAAGCACTGAACGTGAGCTGTGCAGGAACCAATACCGCATTTTTTGGGGAGACAATTTGTAGACCTAAGTGGACTCTCCCCTCGTTCCCTAGGCATGCTCGTTTCCCGACTTCTTTGGGCAAGAACGGGAGAAGTGGCCTCTTGCGCCACAATATAAACATAAGCCTTGTGACCGTCTCCTGTCTCTTTCCTCAGAGGAAAGACGGTATGCTCCCAACTGCATTGGTTCCTCACCATCCTGGGAGATAGGAACGAAGGCGGATGGAGGTGATGACGTTTCCTTTTCAGTTTTCCGCTCTTTATATCTCCTGTCAATTTTAATGGAGAGATGCATCAGATTCTCCAGAGAGCTAGGAGACGGGTATTGCACCAGCGAATCTTTAATCTGTTCGGATAGGCCGACACGGAACTGACTACGTAAGGCAGGGTCGTTCCATCCACTGTCAGGTGACCATCTACGGAATTCCGCGCAGTATTCTTCTGCCGACCGTCGGCCTTGTTTCAAGGACCGTAGATGAGCTTCCGCGGAGGCCACTCGATCCGGGTCATCATACAGTAAACCCAATGCCTCAAAGAAGGAGTCTACAGATTGCATGGCCGGACTGGTCTGTGGCAAAGAAAACGCCCAGGACTGGGGGTCACCCTGTAGAAGGGAAATAATAATCCCAACTCGTTGCTGCTCTGAACCTGGAGGAGCGGGGTCTCATCCGAAAATAGAGTTTGCAGCTCTCCCTGAAGTTCCGAAACAAGGTTCTATTTCCGGAGAACCGATCCGGTAAATTCATTTTGGGCTCACAGATGTGATCTGGAGGAGATTGTAAAGCTTTTGTGGCTTCTTCTTGAACAGACATACGCTCAGCCAATCCCTGCATCATCTGATACAAAGACTCAACATGGCCTGCTAGGGTTTGTGCCGGAGACGGTGTGGATCCACTTGCATCCATCCTAATCTTGTCTCCGTGAGTGGGCCGGTTATAATGTTAGGAACTCTTCCAGCCGGCACAACACAACCCGGAGTCTACTCTGTCAGTCAGGTGTTCACTGGAGCCCCTGATGGTGGGGACAGACTGGGCTGCAGACTGGCAGAGGGTCGTGAAGTGTGTACCGGCTGGGGAGAACCCAGGCAAGAAGAGTCAGGTCCACGCAGAGGTCAAAAGGCCGGCAGCAGGTATCAGTATCGATGAACAAGCTGAGGTCAAAGGTCACAGGCAGAGAAGCTCGTGACACCTTTGCCTAGTTTCCAAAATAAATGGCACCCTGCAACATATTTATTTTGGTTTAAACAGGTAAACACTTGTGTTCAAAAAAAAGAATTTGGAACAAGATTTTTTATCTGATTTATATGCAGAATTAAGTGCATGCTTTGTAAGTTTGTCCAAAGAACCATGAAGTTGGTGAACCTTTGCCTAGTTTCCAAAATAAATGTACAGGAATAAATTTAATAGTGTGCTGATTCACAGATTGAATTTTTTCAGTATTTTAGGGGGATAGCGTAGTAACCGAAATCTGTCATTTCACTATGTTTGCAGCACAAGAGAACACAAAAAAGTGCTTTGTAGGTTAAAAATAGAGACCATGAGATGTCACTGACATTTAAACTTGCCTCTCATCAACCTCCTGGCCACAATAACCTCTTGAAATCTAGTGCTCAGGTGGAGATTTTATTTCTGTATTTTGTAGGGATTTAAAAGTCGCTGAGAACAGTCATTTGACTATATTTGTAATAAGATAGATTATGAAGAAAGTGTTTGGTTAGTGAGAAAAAGAAGTCATTAGGTGTTATTGATAATTAAACATCAGAACACCTTAACAACTTGGCTACAAATAAGTGTTTAAGACAGTCACAACTCCAAGTGCTTAGCTGAACATTAATTGCTCCATATTTAGAAGGATCTGCAAAGTCACTGAGAGCTGTCATTCGACTATGATTTTAACATAAGTCATTTTCTTTAAAGTGTTTAGCAGGTAAGTAAATGAAGAAATATTGGATTAACAGACAGTATATCAATGATTAAAGATTCAAGCTTCTCTTCCAAATACTTGTGCATTATTACCCGATCTCACATTTTCTCTGTAATGACGATAAGCTAAAAAATTGTTGCCAGCACATGAAACCTTGAATGGATCACTCTGCCACTGACATTCAACTACCACTTGCTAAATAATTTAAATAAACCTCATACGCTGCTGGAACACTTCTGTCCATATTTCTCTTTCCAGGATTAAATTTAAGATTGATACAAGGTGTAATAACAATTAACCAACCATGCGCATCTTTCAGTGAATATGACAAATTAAACCGTAGTCGGCAGGATCTGAACCTGCGCGGGGAAACCCAAATGGTTTCACTATGTTTGCAGCACAAGAGAACAGAAAAAAGTGCTTTGTAGGTGAAAAATAGAGACCATGAGATGTCACTGACATTTGAACTTGCCTCTCATCAACCTCCTGGCCACAATAACCTCTTGAAATCTAGTGCTCAGGTGGAGATTTTATTTCTGCATTTTGTAGGGATTTAAAAGTCGCTGAGAACAATTATTTCACTATATTTGTAATAAGATAGATTATAAAGAAAGTGCTTGGTTAGTGAGAAAAAGAAGTCATTAGGTGTTATTGATAATTAAACATCAGAACACCTTAACAACTTGGCTACAAATAAGTGTTTAACACAGTCACAACTCCAAGTGCTTAGCTGAACATTAATTGCTCCATATTTAGAAGGATCTGCAAAATCACTGAGAGCTGTCATTGGACTATGATTTTAACATGAGTCATTTTCTTTAAAGTGTTTAGCAGGTAAGTATATAAAGAAATATTGGATTAACAAACAGTATATCAATGATTAAAGATTCAAGCTTCTCTTCCAAATACTTGTGCATTGTTACCCGATCTCAGATTTTCTCTGTAATGACGATAAGCTAAAAAATTGTTGCCAGCGCATGAAACCTTGAATGGATCACTCTGCCATTGACATTCAACTACCACTTGCTAAATAATTTAAATAAACCTCATACGCTGCTGGAACACTTCTGTCCATTTTTCTCTTTCCAGGATTAAATTTAAGATTGATACAAGGTGTAATAACAATTAACCAACCATGCGCATCTTTCAGTGAATATGACAAATTAAACTGTAGTCGGCAGGATTTGAACCTGCGCGGGGAAACCCCCATGGATTTCTAGTCCATCGCCTTAAGCACTCGGCCACGACTACTTGTGATGAAAATCGTGTGAGCTGGAAATTACATTTTCTGCATTTTAAGATAATTTTATAATGAGTGGAAACTCTTACTTGACAATGTTTGAAATAATAGAGATTGTTACTAAAGTGCTTTCTAGGTCAGATAAAGAAATCATCAGGTCCCAGCGAGATTAGAACTCGGATCTCTGAATTAAGTGATCAAAAGTGCTTGCCATTACACCAAGTTACCCCTTTCCAAGAGGTTTTTGGAAATAATTCTCTCAGACTTTAGGCCACAAAAGAGTCAATTTGAATTGCATTTATGTGATGGCACCCTGCAACATATTTATTTTGGTTTAAACAGGTAAACACTTGTGTTCAAAAAAAAGAATTTGGAACAAGATTTTTTATCTGATTTATATGCAGAATTAAGTGCATGCTTTGTAAGTTTGTCCAAAGAACCATGAATTTGGTGAACCTTTGCCTAGTTTCCAAAATAAATGTACAGGAATAAATTTAATAGTGTGCTGATTCACAGATTGAATTTTTTCAATATTTTAGGGGGATAGCGTAGTAACCGAAATCTGTTATTCACTATGTTTGCAGCACAAGAGAACACAAAAAAGTGCTTTGTAGGTTAAAAATAGAGACCATGAGATGTCACTGACATTTAAGCTTGCCTCTCATCAACCTCCTGGCCACAATAACCTCTTGAAATCTAGTGCTCAGGTGGAGATTTTATTTCTGCATTTTGTAGGGATTTAAAAGTCGCTGAGAACAGTCATTTGACTATATTTGTAAAAAGATAGATTATGAAGAAAGTGCTTGGTTAGTGAGAAAAAGAAGTCATTAGGTGTTATTGATAATTAAACATCAGAACACCTTAACAACTTGGCTACAAATAAGTGTTTAACACAGTCACAACTCCAAGTGCTTAGCTGAACATTAATTGCTCCATATTTAGAAGGATCTGCAAAATCACTGAGAGCTGTCATTGGACTATGATTTTAACATGAGTCATTTTCTTTAAAGTGTTTAGCAGGTAAGTATATAAAGAAATATTGGATTAATAAACAGTATGTCAATGATTAAAGATTCAAGCTTCTCTTCCAAATACTTGTGCATTGTTACCCGATCTCAGATTTTCTCTGTAATGACGATAAGCTAAAAAATTGTTGCCAGCGCATGAAACCTTGAATGGATCACTCTGCCATTGACATTCAACTACCACTTGCTAAATAATTTAAATAAACCTCATACGCTGCTGGAACACTTCTGTCCATTTTTCTCTTTCCAGGATTAAATTTAAGATTGATACAAGGTGTAATAACAATTAACCAACCATGCGCATCTTTCAGTGAATATGACAAATTAAACCGTAGTCGGCAGGATTTGAACCTGCGCGGGGAAACCCCAATGGATTTCTAGTCAATCGCCTTAACCACTCGGCCACGACTACTTGTGATGAAAATCGTGTGAGCTGGAAATTACATTTTCTGCATTTTAAGATAATTTTATAATGAGTGGAAACTCTTACTTGACAATGTTTGAAATAATAGAGATTGTAACTAAAGTGCTTTGTAGGTCAGATAAAGAAATCATCAGGTCCCAGCGAGATTAGAACTCGGATCTCTGAATTAAGTGATCAAAACTGCTTGCCATTACACCAAGTTACCCCTTTCCAAGAGGTTTTTGGAAATAATTGTCTCAGACTTAAGGCCACAAAAGAGTCAATTTGAATTGCATTTATCTGATGGCACACTGCAACATATTTATTTTGGTTTAAACAGGTAAACACTTGTGTTCAAAAAAAAGAATTTGGAACAAGATTTTTTATCTGATTTATATGCAGAATTAAGTGCATGCTTTGTAAGTTTGTCCAAAGAACCGTGAATTTGGTGAACCTTTGCCTAGTTTCCAAAATAAATGTACAGGAATAAATTTAATAGTGTGCTGATTCACAGATTGAATTTTTTCAGTATTTTAGGGGGATAGCGTAGTAACCGAAATCTGTCATTTCACTATGTTTGCAGCACAAGAGAACACAAAAAAGTGCTTTGTAGGTTAAAAATAGAGACCATGAGATGTCACTGACATTTGAACTTGCCTCTCATCAACCTCCTGGCCACAATAACCTCTTGAAATCTAGTGCTCAGGTGGAGATTTTATTTCTGTATTTTGTAGGGATTTAAAAGTCGCTGAGAACAGTCATTTGACTATATTTGTAATAAGATAGATTATGAAGAAAGTGCTTGGTTAGTGAGAAAAAGAAGTCATTAGGTGTTATTGATAATTAAACATCAGAACACCTTAACAACTTGGCTACAAATAAGTGTTTAACACAGTCACAACTCCAAGTGCTTAGCTGAACATTAATTACTCCATATTTAGAAGGATCTGCAAAATCACTGAGAGCTGTCATTCGACTATGATTTTAACATGAGTCATTTTCTTTAAAGTGTTTAGCAGGTAAGTATATAAAGAAATATTGGATTAACAAACAGTATATCAATGATTAAAGATTCAAGCTTCTCTTCCAAATACTTGTGCATTATTACCCGATCTCAGATTTTCTCTGTAATGACGATAAGCTAAAAAATTGTTGCCAGCGCATGAAACCTTGAATGGATCAATCTGCCATTGACATTCAACTACCACTTGCTAAATAATTTAAATAAACCTCATAGGCTGCTGGAACACTTCTGTCCATTTTTCTCTTTCCAGGATTAAATTTAAGATTGATACAATGTGTAATAACAATTAACCAACCATGCGCATCTTTCAGTGAATATGACAAATTAAACCGTAGTCGGCAGGATTTCAACCTGCGCGGGGAAACCCCAATGGATTTCTAGTCCATCGCCTTAACCACTCGGCCACGACAACTTGTGATGAAAATCATGTGAGCTGGAAATGACATTTTCTGCATTTTAAGATAATTTCATAATGAGTGGAAACTCTTACTTGACAATGTTTGAAATAATAGAGATTGTTACTAAAGTGCTTTGTAGGTCAGATAAAGAAATCATCAGGTCCCAGCGAGATTAGAACTCGGATCTCTGAATTAAGTGATCAAAAGTGCTTGCCATTACACCAAGTTACCCCTTTCCAAGAGGTTTTTGGAAATAATTCTCTCAGACTTTAGGCCACAAAAGAGTCAATTTGAATTGCATTTATGTGATGGCACCCTGCAACATATTTATTTTGGTTTAAACAGGTAAACACTTGTGTTCAAAATAAAGAATTTGGAACAAGATTTTTTATCTGATTTATATGCAGAATTAAGTGCATGCTTTGTAAGTTTGTCCAAAGAACCATGAATTTGGTGAACCTTTGCCTAGTTTCCAAAATAAATGTACAGGAATAAATTTAATAGTGTGCTGATTCACAGATTGAATTTTTTCAATATTTTAGGGGGATAGCGTAGTAACCGAAATCTGTTATTCACTATGTTTGCAGCACAAGAGAACACAAAAAAGTGCTTTGTAGGTGAAAAATAGAGACCATGAGATGTCACTGACATTTGAACTTGCCTCTCATCAACCTCCTGGCCACAATAACCTCTTGAAATATAGTGCTCAGGTGGAGATTTTATTTCTGCATTTTGTAGGGATTTAAAAGTCGCTGAGAACAGTCATTTGACTATATTTGTAATAAGATAGATTATGAAGAAAGTGCTTGGTTAGTGAGAAAAAGAAGTCATTAGGTGTTATTGATAATTAAACATCAGAACACCTTAACAACTTGGCTACAAATAAGTGTTTAACACAGTCACAACTCCAAGTGCTTAGCTGAACATTAATTGCTCCATATTTAGAAGGATCTGCAAAATCACTGAGAGCTGTCATTCGACTATGATTTTAACATGAATCATTTTCTTTAAAGTGTTTAGCAGGTAAGTAAATGAAGAAATATTGGATTAACATACAGTATATAAATGATTATAGATTCAAGCTTCTCTTCCAAATACTTGTGCATTATTACCCATTCTCAGATTTTCTCTGTAATGACGATAAGCTAAAAAATTGTTGCCAGCGCATGAAACCTTGAATGGATCACTCTGCCATTGACATTCAACTACCACTTGCTAAATAATTGAAATAAGCCTCATACGCTGCTGGAACACTCCTGTCCATTTTTCTCTGTCCAGGATTAAATTTAAGATTGATACAAGGTGTAATAACAATTAACAAATCATGCGCATCTTTCAGTGAAGAAGACAAATTAAACCATAGTTGGCAGGATTTGAACCTGCGCGGGGAAACCCCAATGGATTTCAAGTCCATCGCCATCCAACATATTAGAGAAAATGAGGGAAATTATCTCCCAGTGGCTTACCCCACTTAGACTCTCATGGGGATTTGTGGTGTCAGACAATGCCAGTAACATTGTGCGGGCATTAAATATGGGCAATTTCCAGCATGTCCCATGTTTTGCCCACACCATTAATTTGGTGGTGCAGCATTACCTCAAGAGTGACAGGGGTGTGCAGGAGATGCTTGCGGTGGCGCGCAAAATTGCTGTACACTTTCGGCATTCAGCCATCGCCTTAACCACTTGGCCACGACTACTTGTGATCAATAATGTGTGAACTGGAAATGACATTTTCTGCATTTTAAGATAATTTCATAATGAGTGGAAACTCTTACTTGACAATGTTTGAAATAATAGAGATTGTTACTAAAGTGCTTTGTAGGTCAGATAAAGAAATCATCAGGTCCCAGCGAGATTAGAACTCGGATCTCTGAATTAAGTGATCAAAAGTGCTTGCCATTACACCAAGTTACCCCTTTCCAAGAGGTTTTTGGAAATAATTCTCTCAGACTTTAGGCCACACAAGAGTCAATTTGAATTGCATTTATGTGATGACACCCTGCAACATATTTATTTTGGTATAAACAGGTAAACACTTGTGTTCAAAAAAAAGAATTTGGAACAAGATTTTTTATCTGATTTATATGCAGAATTAAGTGCATGCTTTGTAAGTTTTTCCAAAGAACCGTGAATTTGGTGAACCTTTGCCTAGTTTCCAAAATAAATGTACAGGAATAAATTTAATAGATTGCTGATTCACAGATTGAATTTTTTCAGTATTTTAGGGGGATAGCGTAGTAACCGAAATCTGTCATTTTACTATGTTTGCAGCACAAGAGAACACAAAAAAGTGCTTTGTAGGTTAAAAATAGAGACCATGAGATGTCACTGACATTTGAACTTGCCTCTCATCAACCCCCTGGCCACAATAACCTATTGAAATCTAGTGCTCAGGTGGAGATTTTATTTCTGTATTTTGTAGGGATTTAAAAGTCGCTGAGAACAGTCATTTGACTATATTTGTAATAAGATAGATTATGAAGAAAGTGCTTGGTTAGTGAGAAAAAGAAGTCATTAGGTGTTATTGATAATTAAACATCAGAACACCTTAACAACTTGGCTACAAATAAGTGTTTAACACAGTACCAACTCCAAGTGCTTAGCTGAACATTAATTGCTCCATATTTAGAAGGATCTGCAAAGTCACTGAGAGCTGTCATTCGACTATGATTTTAACATGAGTCATTTTCTTTAAAGTGTTTAGCAGATAAGTAAATAAAGGAAATATTGGATTAACAGACAGTATGTCAATGATTAAAGATTCAAGCTTCTCTTCCAAATACTTGTGCATTATTACCCGATCTCAGATTTTCTCTGTAATGACGACAAGCTAAAAAATTGTTGCCAGCGCATGAAACCTTGAATGGATCACTCTGCCATTGACATTCAACTACCACTTGCTAAATAATTGAAATAAATCTCATACGCTGCTGGAACACTCCTGTCCATTTTTCTCTGTCCAGGATTAAATTTAAGATTGATACACGGTGTAATAACAATTAACAAACCATGCGCATCTTTCAGTGAAGATGACAAATTAAACCGTAGTCGACAGGATTTGAACCTGCGCGGGGAAACCCCAATGGATTTCAAGTTCATCGCCTTAACCACTCGGCCACAACTACTTCTGATCAATAATGATCAGTCCAGTGGTGCTGTGTCCTGTGCTCTGTGCTTCTAAGGGCATAGTTATTTCCCCATTATTCCCAAGTTTTTAAAAAATAAAAAAAAAGTAAAAAAAAATAAAAAATTAAAAAAAAAAAAAAATATATAATAATTATAACCAAATTTGCAAAACCAATCCAGCAGTATAAGTCCATTGGTACTGCAATATTACCAAGTTCACACCTTCTGCAGTATCAGTCCAGTGGTGCTGTGTCCTGTGCTCTGTCCTGCTGAGTTCCGTAGTGCTGCTGGGTCCTGTGCCGTGTCCTGTTCAGTCCAGTGGTGCTGTGTCCTGTGCTCTGTGCTTCTAAGGGCATAGTTTTTTCCCCACTATTCCCAAGTTTTTTAAAAATTAAAAAAAAGTAAAAAAAATAAAAAATTTAAAAAAAAAAAAAATATATAATAATTAAAACCAAATTTGCAAAACCAATACAGCAGTATAAGTCCATTGGTACTGCAATATTACCAAGTTCACACATTCTGCAGTATCTTGTGCTACATATAATGGAGACCAAAAATTTGGAGGATAAAGTAGGGAAAGATCAAGACCCACTTCCTCCTAATGCTGAAGCTGCTGCCACTAGTCATGACATAGACGATGAAATGCCATCAACGTCGTCTTCCAAGCCCGATGCCCAATCTCGTAGTACCGGGCATGTAAAATCCAAAAACCCCAAGTTAAGAAAAAGTAGCAAAAAGAGAAACTTTAAATCATCTGAGGAGAAACGTAAAGTTGCCAATATGCCATTTACGACATGGAGTGGCAAGGAACGGCTTAGGCCCTGGCCCGTGTTCATGACTAGTGGTTCAGCTTCACCCACGGATCTTAGCCCTCCTCCTCCTCCCCCCCCCTACAAAAAATTGAAGAGAGTTATGCTGTCAGCAACAAAACAGCAAACAACTCTGCCTTCTAAAGAGAAATTATCACAAATCCCCAAGGCGAGTCCAAGGGTGTTGGTGGTTGTCAAGCCTGACCTTCCCATCACTGTACGGGAAGAGGTGGCTCGGGAGAAGGCTATTGATGATGTAGCTGGCGCTGTGGAGGAACTTGATGATGAGGATGGTGATGTGGTTATTGTAAATGAGGCACCAGGGGGGGAAAAAGCTGATGTCCATGGGATGAAAAAGCCCATCGTCATGCCTGGTCAGAAGACCAAAAAATGCACCTCTTCGGTCTGGAGTTATTTTTATCCAAATCCAGACAACCAATGTATGGCCATATGTAGCTTATGTAAAGCTCAAATAAGCAGGGGTAAGGATCTTGCCCACCTGTGTAAGTGCTCTTAAAAATGCGGTTGTACCCACTGTCCACTTAACCACGGACATGTGGACAAGTGGTTCTGGGCAAACGAAGGACTATATGACTGTGACAGCCCACTGGGTAGATGCATCCCCTTCCGCAGCAACAGCAACAGCTGCATCAGTAGCAGCATCTACAAAATGGCTGCTCATGCAAAGGCAGGCAACATTGTGCATTACAGGCTTTAATAAGAGGCACAACGCTGACAACATATTAGAGAAAATGAGGGAAATTATCTCCCAGTGGCTTACCCCACTTAGACTCTCATGGGGATTTGTGGTGTCAGACAATGCCAGTAACATTGTGCGGGCATTAAATATGGGCAATTTCCAGCACGTCCCATGTTTTGCCCACACCATTAATTTGGTGGTGCAGCATTACCTCAAGAGTGACAGGGGTGTGCAGGAGATGCTTGCGGTGGCGCGCAAAATTGCTGGACACTTTCGGCATTCAGCCAGTGCCTACCGCAGACTAGAGGCACATCAAAAAAGCATGAACCTGCCCTGCCATCACCTCAAACAAGAGGTTGTGACGCGCTGGAACTCCACCCTCTATATGCTGCAGAGGATGGAGGAGCAGCAAAAGGCCATTCAGGCCTACACAGCCACCTACGACATAGGCAAAGGAGTGGGGATGCGCCTCAGTCAAGCGCAGTGGAGACTGATTTCCGTGTTGTGCAAGGTTCTGCAGCCATTTGAACTTGCCACACGAGAAGTCAGTTCCGACACTGCCAGCTTGAGTCAGGTCATTCCCCTGATCAGGCTGTTGCAGAAGCAGCTGGAGAAAGTGAGGGAGGAGCTGGTAAGCCATTGCGATTACACCAAGCATGTAGCTCTTGTGGATGTAGCCCTTCGTACGCTTTGCCAGGATCCGAGGGTGGTCACTCTTTTAAAGTCAGAGGAATACATTCTGGCCACCGTGCTCGATCCTCGGTTTAAAGCGTATGTTGTGTCTCTGTTTCCGGCGGACACAAGTCTACAGCGGTGCAAAGACCTGCTGGTCAGGAGATTGTCCTCTGAAGAGGACCGTGACATGCCAACAGCTCCACCCTCATTTTCTTCCACATCTATGGCTGCGAGGAAAAAGCTCAGTTTTCCCAAAAGAGGCACTGGCGGGGATGCTGATAACATCTGGTCCGGACTGAAGGACCTGCCAACCATTGCAGACATGTCTACTCTCACTGCATTGGATGCTGTCACAATAGAAAAAATTGTGGATGATTACTTTGCTGACACCATCCAAGTAGACATGTCAGACAGTCCATATTGTTACTGGCAGGAAAAAAAGGCAGTTTGGAAGCCCCTGTACAAACTGGCTCTATTTTACCTGAGTTGTCCCCCCTCCAGTGTGTACTCGGAAAGAGTTTTTAGTGCAGCGGGGAACCTGGTCAGTGAGCGGCGAAGGAGGTTGCTTCCTCATAACGTTGAAAAAATGATGTTTATAAAAATGAATAATCAATTCCTCAATGAAGTACAGCACTGCCCTCCAGATACTACAGAGGGACCTGTGGTTGTGGAGTCCAGCGGGGACGAATTGATAATGTGTGATGAGGAGGAAGTACACACTGTAGGGGGAGAGGAATCAGAGGTTGAGGATGAGGACGACATCTTGCCTCAGTAGAGCCTGTTTAGTCTGTACAGGGAGAGATGAATAGCTTTTTTGGTGTGGGGGCCCAAACAAACCAATCATTTCAGCCAAAGTTGTTTGGTAGGCCCTGTCGCTGAAATGATTGGTTTGTTAAAGTGTGCATGTCCTATTTAAACAACATAAGGGTGGGTGTGAGGGCCCAAGGACAATTCCATCTTGGACCTTTTTTTTTTGCATTATATGACCAATCAACAGTCGTTTGCCATGTTCAAAAAGTAAAACCAAATTTAAAAAAATACAAGAAATTAAACCAAAAGTAAAATGCCGTGTCATAATTTAAAACAAGAGGTATTGACGTGCTCTAAAACTATTGTATTGTTGTTTATATTTTATAAACACTACACTTGAAAGCTTGAGTCTTTCAATAAAAAAGTAACTGTCCATTGCACGAATATTTGCAACAGGGACAATTTTAGGGTTAAGAATGTCAACTAATAACACTTCGACGCTGTCTGTCTTTATAAACACTACACTTGGAAGTTGGAGGAGGTATTGTGGCCCCGGCACCAAATTTACTACCGGGGCCACTCCACTGTGCAGTCCATATTTAGGTGTATCAGATATTAAACAACGGTGACAGTTGATGCCCAATT